>NC_056749.1:284918051-285218051 GCF_019279795.1 Protopterus annectens
CACATATAAAAAAATGCATGTGTTTTATAGTGTGCACTGGTGTACATAACTATACCTAAATCTATTTATCTAAGTATATGAGTTCATAATGCCCCCCAGAAATTAAATGTACTAACCCCAGAGTCACAGAAAGAAGAAGAAAAGGGAAAAGACCAGGGATTATGTAATGTTCTATAAAATGAACTTTGACAGTTTCATAATATGACAAAATGTATCCCTGAATAAAAACACCAGTGTTTCAGCATGCGGTAGTACGTGCAGCAGTAACTCATATACATACATACATATATGTGTGTGTGTGTGTGTGTGTGTGTGTGTGTGTGTGTGTGTGTGTGTGTGTGTGTGTGTGTGTGTGTATATATATATATATATATATATATATATATATATATATATATATATAGCATATTGTTTTACAAAAATATAATTTTCAGACATTTTCTTTCTTTTGTGGATGGGAGTAATAGATTTCAGTGTTCTTGCTACTTACTTGTCAGAATCTTGTTCAGTTCATTTTTTGCAGTTCATGTACAAATAGAGATGAATTACTGTCTGTCTAGCTGCATAATGGATTATATATGTTACTGCAAACAGCAGAAAAAAATTGGTTACATGCAACTAACGTGCATTTGTATTCTACTTGCATTTTTGGAAAGAGATGGAAGTGTTCCAAATGCAGCAAAAATATATTCATATTGTCTGTCATTCACTCTGCTATCTGTGAACCATTGCCAGTGCTTGTGCTGTAAGTATGAGGCAGAATAAAAAATAAAGGTGTTAATCTGTGCAGAATGTCAGTGCCAAGCAATAGATTGCAATTTATCTTTATCAAATAATTCAACAAGGGATTCATTGCACTAAGTGTGAAATCCAAAAATGGCACTCTTTTTGTTTTACCTTTTTGCAGTTACTGAGATAAAAATCTGATGAAAAGAAATTAATATTTAACATAGAAAACAGATAGACAACACAGTTGAAGATAAACTTTTGACTTGTGCTTTCATTTATAAATGTGAGTAAGAGCTACTTATGAATTCTGTTCAGAATCATCACTTGGTATGCTTACAGTTTTGGAACTCTCACTTTAGCACTGCCCAGAGCAGTAATGAAACTAATTTATTTTGTTGTCTTTAATGTACTTAATGCAGGCCTAATGCAAAATAAACCCACACAGGCTATGTCATCAAATATGTAGTATATTCCAACTTTATTGAGGAGATTAAAAGCTTTTTCTTCCAGACAATGTGATCTTATATGGCCTGAATATCTCATTCTGTCAGGATGGATAATAATCAGATGTAATTAAGTTTCACGTCAGGAAATCACATGAAAGAGAACAGGCAGAGGAAATAATTCATTAAAACTAAGATGTCTGTGTTGATTATGAAATGTGACAGATGCACATGACTGATAGGACTGCAGCTTGAATATTTTATTTTGCAATAAAACATAACAAATCTGTAGATGGTGCTGTTGGCATGTTAGGCTCCATTGTTATATGCTTCAGTAACATGTGAAAAAATCCAATTATGAACTATAAACAAACTGCTAATTATATGTAGACTCAAACAATGGTGAAGTTACTTTCAAAAGAAATTCACACTATAGACAATCAACAGTGCTTTAGAAACTGATTTACGAAAATCAAAGAACAGTAACTGGCTGTGTTTTACTACTTCTGGTACCATTTTTAAAATCTAAATTATTATTATAGTTAAGTAACTGGGGTTAGGTGAATAATTTAACCAATGTCAATTTATCTGTGTGTTGGGGTGGGGGGGTGATCCTGTATTTTGAATTCAAAATAATTGCATGAATATGTTAAATTTTTTAACAAGTTATATTGGATGGTGTTAAGTCTGTCTCCCATCATTATAAAATTCATGTAATGCATTTTATTTCCCCCCACCATCATTTTAATTATTTATTTGATTTGCTTGTCAAAAAAGTCTGACTGGGTTGGAAATCCCTTTTCACAGGATGTAAAACCAAAAGCCATGTCAGAGCCAAACAATGGTGTAAAAGGTAACTGTAGGTGATTAGGCCACTTTGACTAATGTCGCCTGTGGAAAATCAGAAGTTACAATTAGTATATAGTGTTAGAGGAGAGGAATACATTTTAAATATAAATCTACATTCTCACCAGCTTTTTTAGATGCTTATAACTAAAGCTCATTGTGAAACAACGCTTTTGTTACTTTAGTGATTGTAACTTGGTTATGCCCTTTAAGCTCTAATATTGAAGTTTCCCTAAGGAAAATGAGACGTTAGCACTCCCGACAACATCGATTAAAACTCTTCTCAGTGTTCTTCACAATGGCACCCACAGATACTTGACATTCTGCAAATGACATGAAGCTGTGCACTTGCATATTCTAGTCAGTAATGTTTGTTACAAAGTATGTGAAAGCCTGCTTGATTTTTGAAGATGTCACCATTACCAGTGGATTTCTCCTCTAGCTCAAAAACTGAGCTGCATTATTTAATTCAGTAACTTTCTGGGTGGGTACAATGCAATGGGGTGAGAAAAGGGAGACTCATGAATATTGCTGCATTAGTGGGTACATTATAAGGTCCCATACATACATCTTAACTTCCAACTGCAATATTTTAATATGACCAGCATTATTGTGGATTTGGGTATATGAATCAGTTCAGTTTGTTTGATAATGTGCTGATAAACCCTAATAAGAAGCCTTTCATGGTGGCACTTAAGGAGGGTAACTACGTGGTGAAATAAAGGGATGATAACCCAATTGTCTGATCTTCTTTTCCTGTCATGATGCTCGACTTCAGAGGAATTATTATTATTAATTGAGCTGAACATTTCTTAAACAACATTGTCTTCTTCAGGAAGACGAACATTATAATTAAGGTTCGCACATTATCTATAGCTCACTTTTCCTTCCCCATCCCTGTAACATAAGGTTGCAGAGATTCATCATTAGATCACTGTTGTCGTGCTTTTAGCTACATGGGTTATATCCTATCATGGATATGACAAAGTGCCAGCATTCAAACCTGCAGGGCATCTTCCATGTGCCCTGACCACTGAGTGGCTTGACAACAGCTGCATAACATCAGTGATTAGGGTGGTAAACCTTCAGAGCTTTCTTACAGTCAAAGTGTACTCTTTCTCTCACTTTGAGTGACCGATGGTTGATTTTTTCCTTCATCAAGGTTGAGCAGATAAATGCCTCTCTGAGGAAAACATCCCACTTTTTTAATTTTCTGAGGAAAAGTCTGTTTGTTTCACTGACATATTACCGATCCATTATAGTTAGGAAAGTGTTTTAGTGGTTGTCACTACAACATTTATTCTGAAAGTTCATTGTTTTCCCTTTTAACTGTTTGGGTAGAAAATAGCTTAAAGAATGTGTGTGTGTGTGTGTGTGTGTGTGTGTGTGTGTGTGTGTGTGTGTGTGTGTGTGTGTGTGTTAATTAATTTTTTCCTTACCTCATTTGCAAGAAAAAAAGGAAGAAGAATATTTCTCTCTCTGATTGCTAGGTTGGCTTCTGCACTTCTAAAGCTGCAGAAGTTTGACTTTCCTGTGGCAACGTCAGATATCTTTCAAGACTGGTGCTGCCCTTTAAGAAATTGCTAAGGACAAGGAGTTAGGCACATTGTTTACAGCTGTTGGGCTGCCCTTGTTGGTCTCAGGAAAGGGAGCGGTTGATGCTTCTGGGGAAAAGTTCCATCCTTGAGTCAATAATTTTCAAGGGGAGTCTCCTAGAAAGAGGAAAATAAATCATTAGGAATATTTCTTCTGTTGAACAGAGGATGGACAGGGAAGACTGGCTGGGTTTTCCTAAGGGCTTATTTCAAGCCTTTAGTTCCTTAAGTTCTGGTTCTTCACTAAGTTTTTAAAGAAAAGATGTCCCTCTCTGATTCTAATTCCCAGTGAGAAGGGCAAGAATTTCACTTGGAATGTAATTCTCTAGTTCCTATGCCACACGAGGAGGAATCTTAATCTGAAGAAAGATTTTCTTCAGATCCCCTCCAGTGGAGATATCTTTTTTTTTAAACTATAGCCAGAATAAAAGATTTGTTTCAGTCAAAACATTGTGAAATTCCAGTGTCCCTGAAAATATATCATGATTTATTACAAATGGCTTTTCTTCAGCCTGCAGCTGTTCCTCCTATGCTATCAGCTTTGGAGGATGTTTTCTGTACTGCATGCAGCCTATCACATGGTGAATGTTTTCCCTTTTCCTTCTGAGAAAGATGGGAAGCTTTTTGACAGATATGGAAAACATGTTTATTCTTCTGATATTTTAAACTTCAGAATTCTGAAGTGCAAAGCTCATATGCTAAAATATTTGCTGGATTCTTTTGAGAATATGAAGATGTTAACTACTACTCTCACTTATTTAATGATTACACCATCTCTGGTATCTAACAGCTTCTGTCTCTCAGGTAACCAAGCACTTTTTAAAGTATTTCTATGACTCTGCCAATGCTGCATCCAGTGCAGCTGCTACTGAATCACTTACAAAATTGTTTGCTTGGTTATATTCTCAAAGCTTATCAGAAGATTTCAAAGATGAGATATTTAATTCTCATCTTGATAAACAGGCATTGTTTGGCCCTAATGCCGCCGAGGTCCTTTAAAGGTTTGATAAAAGAGGGAAGTTAATTCAGGAGGTACCCGTCTTTTTCATACACCCTTTTCTAAGTTTAGTAAGAACATTTATTTTCTATTCAGGACCCTTTTTAAGAAAATGATTAGTCTCAGCATGTACAAACTAACAAACTCTTAAAAATCAATAACAAGGAAACGCAAAGAAGAAATGGGGGATGTCACTGAACCAGGAGCAACCCAAAAAGACACAATGACCATCTGTCCCTTAAAAAATTCCCCCCACACACCCACTGGCATTCCATTAAATCTTTCCTAGAGCCAAGGTCTACATTTTCATCTGTGGCTTCAGATAATCTCAGTCAAATAGGTACTGAGAATCAGTCAGTAAGGATACAGATCGCCTGAGAATCATTCAGTAAGTATAGAGATGCCAGAGGGAGTACATTTTTCTTTTTCGGGGGGGGGAGGGAAGATTTTTCATCATGCAAATTAAACTTCTCTGTTTCCTTCAGTCCCTGAGCATATGCTGTCTCTAGGGATCATAGAATCACTGTCCCAAGATAAAACAGGGAAAAGATTTTACTGAAGAAGTTTTCTGGTGCCAAAGAAGTCTGAGACCTTTCTTCTGTTAATCTTTAGCTCAAAATCTCAAATTTCAAAATGTCGTCCCTTCACTCTCTGTTACCCTCATACCTCGGATCAGATTTAAAAGGTGCGTTTATATATATATATATATATATATATATATATATATATATATATATACCAATTCATAAGAATTATTATTAATATATTATAATTATTCTATTAGTGTTCAATTTATCAGTTTGAGCGCCAAAAGCTTTTTGTATTTAAGCTTGCTTTTTTCAATGTTTTATTACACCTGAAGAAGCGTAGTACAGCTACGTGAAAGCGCTTGTGTGTTTTTGTTTACAATAAAGAAGCTTTTATCTCCAGTGACTATTTCCGTGTGGTGACTCCAGTGGATTTTGTGTTATCCAATTCATAAGAATGTTAGAATTTTTTAATGATTTTTCTCTGTCTAGCTTACATTTTCAATTCCCTGTCATACCCAATGGCATTTACAGTGTCTGGCCACAATTAACTGCTCACTGCAGATTGCAAGACATAGACAACTTTATATATGTAGTGACTGTCAGGAATCTATGGGTGGGGTAAAGAAATTCCTTTACAGGATCGGATTCAAGGTGAATTTACAAATATTACATCTTATCCCTTCTTATAAGATAGTTTTTATGGGATGCCCTCTATACATATCTCTCAAAAGGGTCTTTCTTCCTCAGAAAAAAAAAGGCAGATCTTTACAAAGAACAGTTCCTGCTCTTTCCCAGTTAGTCTCTGACACCAGACAGGAACTATCTCTGGATTTTGGGTTACAGGGCCTTTGAGATTTTTTTGATTCTTTAGCCAGACTGCACAGCATACATGATGTAACCTGTTTTGCATATTATGCTGGATGTACTGTATTTGTATAACTTGATGCCAGAGCTTTTCTCCTCGGGCCTCCACTGAAAATGGACCTGGTCCAGACGGAATTTCCCAGTTAACAAATGTAAAATAAAATAAAATAAATAAATAAATATAAGCCCCATTGTTAAAACAACAGTCTTTAGTTCCCTGAACAAGTCCAACATCATAGTTAATGCTTGTATAGTCATTATTAACACCCATGGTATTCATAAGTGCCAAAGCCATGTCCATTAATTGTTCCGCTGCCGACCCCGGCTCCTTCCATTCTTCAGCCTGGCCCCCTTTACTACATAGTCTCTGCATGTTTTCCGTGGAAAATGGGGTTGCTGTTCTTTACTCCTCAGCCTTTTGGAACATCTCACTCCATTGTCTACTTGATTGAACTGCTGAGGACGCGTGCATTGTTGATGATGTAATCTCATCTCTGCGATCACTTCCTCCACTTTAGCTGCCATGCTATTGGCTCCTTCATGACTGTTGACATGGGAACTTACTGAATACGGGTATGCCTTCTTATTGGAATACTCGTTCATGTCCCTCTTGATTTTATTCATCGTTCTCACAAAAATGGTAGCACAAACACTGTCCACAGTAGCATAAACATTGGTATAATCGGTTTTGTGTCGCTCAAAAGACAAATCACCCTGTATTTGTCTGTTTTTCTCCTCTAGTTTTCTTGATAGTTTATCCAATGCTCGGATGTAATATTTTACCAGCAGCTTCATAAGTTCTATTCCCATCCGATCAAATAAACCATGTAATTCATTGAGGAGGTTAGGGTTACCTTCAGCACCACTGGGATATTTCCATATCCGTAATCCTCGGGGTATTTGCTCCAACTCAATGTTCCTTTCTAGATATGCAATCTCCATCTGAAGCTTCTTAAAAACCAGCATATCTTTTTCAAACAGCTTCAATTTTTCCATTAAGGTCAGCGATTCCTGTTGAGTGGACCCACCACTCCCTCTTTCAAAGTGAAAATCAAAAGCATTGTTTTTCCAACTTACTGACTCATTGTTAATAGCAGCATTGTCCTTGTTGCTCAGATTCTCCACATTACTTGAATTGAGTCTTGTACTACCTGAACTGCCTGTTCAGGTTGAGAATGTTGTTTTGGCTGGGTCAAAGGGTAGCCTAAGCTACCAAAAATATTTGCCGAACTAGTTGTTTTGTCCATCAACACTTTTATTTGAGTGGAGTGTACAGCTAATTGGTGGTTGATCTGCTGTAACAACTCCATAAGGTCACCATTAGCAACTGACCCTTCCATAGCTGTGCCACTCCAGCTGAAATGAACCTCCACAGAAACAAGACTGTAGAACCAAAAAAGCACAGCACAGCAACTGAAGGAATACAACCTTTAATGACCAAGTTTAGCGCTTTCGTCCCACTTCATAGGGACTTCCTCAGAACAATCTATTCACCCCCACCCAGCCTTTAAATAACACATCATTTAATCAATCAACCAATTAATTATACAATGATGCATAAATTCAATCAAACAGCATTAAAAACAAAATTAATACATTAAAACATGTATTTATAACAAATACATATATATGTGATAAACCATAAAACAAATACTTTGTCCTAAAATATTTTTCAATTTAAAAACACATGAAATAGCAGTGGCCTCATTAATACCTGGGTACTCAGTTGCATTTAAATGCAACTGCCATTTTGATTCACTTAAATCTAAATGTATGTCCAAAATTCTTCCCTGGGAATAGAATAGGGTAGGGCAGAGAGTGGATAATTTACCCAAGACAGTTTATAGAAGGGATAGATCATTTAAGAATATTCTGGAGACAAGTGTCAATGGAAGTAATAGTTATAACTATAGAACTAAAGGGAATTTTAAGTGTAGGATGTGCACATTTTGTCCCTTCATTTTGGAAACAGGTGATTGTTACAAGTTAAATGGCACACCTATATTTATTAATGGGCATTATAATTGTTGTAGTCTTAATGTGATATATGTAGAGAAGTGTCAACAATGTCCCATATTTTACGTAGGGAAAACTAGTAGGTATTTTAAGAACAGAATTGCGGAACACCTACTGGACATTAGACATGGCAGGATGACCAATGCATTATGTAGACATATCAGAGAATACATTGACCATGAATTTAAGTCCTTGGTAATTCAACAAATTATTAAGGATTCCCAGGGAAGAAGTTTGGACATACATTTAGATTTAAGTGAATTAAAATGGCAGCTGCGTTTAAACACAATTGAGTACCCAGGTATTAATGAGGCCACTGCTATCTCATGTGTTTTAAAATTGAAAAATATTTTATGATAAAATATATTTTTTTATGGTTTATCACATATATATATATATATATATATATATATATATTTGTTATAAATACATTTTTAATGTATTAATTTTGTTTTTAATGCTGTTTGATTGAATTTATACATCTTTGTATAATTAATTGGTTGATTGATTGAATGATGTGTTATTTAAAGTCTGGGTGGGGGTGAATAGATTGTTCTGAGGAAGTCCCTATGAAGTGGGAAGAAAGCGCTAAACTTGGTCATTAAAGGTTGTATTCCTTCAGTTGCTGTGCTGTGCTTTTTTGGTTCTAGTGACTTCAGTAGACCTGATAAGTTGCATTTTAGACTATTCAGGAAGCATCCTGGGATATTATTTGGGCACCCTTGAAGCTGAGTTCTTGGCCTTACCAAGTGCAGCCAGGAACATGTTTATATTGGGAGGGGTTATGTTTGATAGCATTTTTGGAGGTTAGTTGGGGTAAAGTTGGAAGTCATTATGAAAGCCAACAGATTTGCTATATTGCCTGGTTCAGTTAAAGTGGCACAATTAATCAACAGTTCAGCACACTGCTGTGTGCTGCCTTTCAGGTTTCTGACAGCTGAAGAATTGTCTTTTACCTGGCGTCTACCTTCAAACTGGATTTATTTGACTTAATTAGCCCTCTTAGTTGCCTATTTAGTTTGACGAAAGAGTTGTTATCTTTATGGGAGTTACACTTCCTGATTTTAGCTATGATATTTTTCTTTTGTTGGATATATTGTTTAATTTGTGATGCCACCAGAGCAGTTTGTTTCTGGAGTTATTTTTGGGCTTACTTACACACTATGCCATTGACATGGTTGCACAGGGTTTCTGTGAATAATTCTGCATAGGCTTCAATATTCTCTGTATTTAAAGGGCAATGGATTTTGAAAAACTGTCACTTAATATAAGGTAGTTTCCCTTTGAATAGTTCCTGACTACCTTTACCAGGGAGGATGTAACATTGGGGGGGGGGGGGTTGCAGCTTTCCCCCATATTGGGTCAAGAGTGTTTGTATTCATTTGAATTCACAAAGTCAAGGAGTCTCTGTGTCTGCAGACATGAGGCTATGTAGGAGTCCCAGTCTAGAGGAGCAATAAAAATCCTCCATGAGTAGTGTGACGATTTCAATATTAAGTGTCTCCAGTAGGCTCAAGTATTCACTGAGAGTTTCTTGGGACATGGAGAGTGACCTATAAATAGCTAGGATATGGTATGGGATTTTATCTGTGGTGATCTGCACATGGACAAATGCCAGTGTGTTATCCAATTTAACCAACTTAGAAATATGCTCGTTAGTGATGCATATTGAGACACCTCCACCTGTAGCCCTTGTCTGTGCAGCTACTAGTCTAAAAGTGCAGAAGGCAGTGAAACTTTGCACTGGCAGGTATTGAGACACCTCCACCTGTAGCCCATGTCTGTGCAGCTACTAGTCTAAAAGTGCAGAAGGCAGTGAAACTTTGCACTGGCAGGTATTGAGACACCTCCACCTGTAGCCCATGTCTGTGCAGCTACTAGTCTAAAAGTGCAGAAGGCAGTGAAACTTTGCACTGGCAGGTATTGAGACACCTCCACCTGTAGCCCATGCCTGTGCAGCTACTAGTCTAAAAGTGCAGAAGGCAGTGAAACTTTGCACTGGCAGGTATTGAGACACCTCCACCTGTAGCCCATGTCTGTGCAGCTACTAGTCTAAAAGTGCAGAAGGCAGTGAAACTTTGCACTGGCAGGTATTGAGACACCTCCACCTGTAGCCCATGTCTGTGTAGCTACTAGTCTAAAAGTGCAGAAGGCAGTGAAACTTTGCACTGGCAGGTATTGAGACACCTCCATCTGTAGCCCATGTCTGTGCAGCTACTAGTCTAAAAGTGCAGAAGGCAGTGAAACTTTGCACTGGCAGGTATTGAGACACCTCCACCTGTAGCCCATGTCTGTGCAGCTACTAGTCTAAAAGTGCAGAAGGCAGTGAAACTTTGCACTGGCAGGTATTGAGACACCTCCACCTGTAGCCCATGTCTGTGCAGCTACTAGTCTAAAAGTGCAGAAGGCAGTGAAACTTTGCACTGGCAGGTATTGAGACACCTCCACCTGTAGCCCATGTCTGTGCAGCTACTAGTCTAAAAGTGCAGAAGGCAGTGAAAGTTTGCACTGGCAGGTATTGAGACACCTCCACCTGTAGCCCATGTCTGTGCAGCTACTAGTCTAAAAGTGCAGAAGGCAGTGAAACTTTGCACTGGCAGGTATTGAGACACCTCCACCTGTAGCCCATGTCTGTGCAGCTACTAGTCTAAAAGTGCAGAAGGCAGTGAAACTTTGCACTGGCAGGTATTGAGACACCTCCACCTGTAGCCCATGTCTGTGCAGCTACTAGTCTAAAAGTGCAGAAGGCAGTGAAACCTTGCACTGGCAGGTATTGAGACACCTCCACCTTTAGCCCATGTCTGTGCAGCTACTAGTCTAAAGGTGCAGAAGGCAGTGAAACCTTGCACTGGCAGGGTGCTCTTTGCTACTTTAAACCAAGCATTGGTAAATGAACAGATTTCTATATTCTTGAACATGAGGAGGGCTTGGAGGGAGTGTATTTTTTGTTTAGGCTCCTAGCATTGAACAGTAGTACCTTGAAGTTCAGTTGAGCTGATTTTGCTATGTTAGTAGGTTTATTAATTTGTCATTGCCTAAAAATAAACTCTGTGGTGTGGATTAAAGCTTTAGCAAATATTCTAAATCCTACAGAATACAGATGCAGACCATCCTTGGCAAAGCAATATAGACATGTCCTGCTATGCTGAAAAATATGGGTTCCACTTATAATTACACACAAAATTAGCCAATTGTTAAAATTGGTCATCTATTGCTTGTATCATGGCATCATCCTCAGTATAGGTAATGTGCTGCTTAATGCTAGGCTCATACCATGAGTCCCCCATGACTAGAGTCTTACCAAGTGTGTTTCCTTGCCTTATGGGCTTTCTAGTTGGGGATCTACTGAGTGTGGCTGTATGTGTGGTGTTAGGTGTTGTTTCTGTTGAGTGCTTTTGGGTTTGGTAAGGATATATTTTGCTAATGGGCAGTCTAGGAGGTCTTTGTTGTTTAGGAAGGTTGCATTTAAGTGCCTGAGCATATGTTGCTCTGTGTGTGTGTGTGTGTTGTGTGTTGTTTGTGGTGGGTGTTGTGTGAGTGGTTTAGACAAACTGATTTCTGCTTGTTTGCAACATTGTAGCCTCCAGTGACATTGTGCATGTATACCTCTCCCATATTGCATCTATTACTTTAAGGATTAAGTTGTTGTCAGTAAACATGAGGCAAGTGCTAAATTGCCTCAAGATACTCATATCCACCAAGCTGGCTGCAGAGAAGTTAGGGAACTGCATATACCATGTTTTTGGTACTTTAATTGGTGAGCTACAATGGTGTGGCATACTAGTACTTACAGAAGGCTATTAAGGGCCCTTTAGTGACGCAGACAAGGCAAGAAAATACTAAATCCTACTAAATTTAATGGTATTGCCACTCAACATACGAACCATATGTTCTAATTTAATGGTATTGCCCCTCAACATACGAACCAGATGTTCTAATTTAATGGTATTGCCACTCAACATATGAACCAGATGTTCTAATTTAATGGTATTGCCACTCAACATATGAACCAGATGTTCTAATTTAATGGTATTGCCACTCAACATACGAACCAGATGTTTTAATTTAATGGTATTGCCACTAAACATACGAACCAGATGTTCTAATTTAATGGTATTGCCACTCAACATATGAACCAGATGTTCTAATTTAATGGTATTGCCACTCAACATATGAACCAGATGTTCTAATTTAATGGTATTGCCACACAACATATGAACCAGATGTTCTAATTTAATGGTATTGCCACTAAACATATGAACCAGATGTTCTAAGCTTGTTGAAGGTTTTTGCTGTACATTTAGTTCTTCACAGGGTAAAGTTTTATAGCTAATTCTATAGGCAAAATGTGTCCAGATGTTTGCTTCTTTACATAGCAGTACTAACCTCCACTGTGTGGTGAACAGCTTTACACAAATGTGCCAATTTTATACCAGCACTGAAAAAAACAAAATTGACTACTGAGAACATTGGCCATTAAAAGGAGTACACTTAGAGACCTTCTGTGTGTTTCACAATTCATATAGACAAGGCAAACACCTCCTGCCACAAAATGAATAATCCCAGTCCTTCTAATATGAAAGCATAGTCAAAAGAATTCAACAAGTGCAATGTTACTATAAACAACTTAAAACATCTAGCTGGAAATCCCTTACAGAAGCTGATTCAAGGCAAGCAGTAATAGTTACAATGGTGATAGGAAAAACACTTGAAAAGCTGCAACTCTATTAAAATATAACAATTTTGTCTTGCTGGGCTGATGTTTTGTCCTACTCCATATTTAAAAAGTTGTGGCATCTGTGTCTCTATTACTTTGCCATGTCACTACTGATTTAATCATGGTGACCACAAATCTACTGCTTAGCTGCTGTGTGGTTAATGTTGTGTGGCACCTGAGCCTCCACTACTCATCCATACTATAGCATAATGCTATGTGACATCTTATGTCTAAAAGTTAACACACCAATTATGCTGAACCCTAGTACAGTTTCTCCAGAACAGATCCATGCACCTAGACATTCATCTGCCCAATAACTAAATAAATGACAGAGACAGGCCAATCATTTCTCAAAAATGGTTAGGAGACATTATTTTTTCTTGAAACCCAGCTGCAAATTTTAATCATGAATAAAACAAATGAGTGTTTTGTATTAATTCCTCTGACCTCATCACTCCTAGTCAAAGTTAGTCAAACATAACTGTTAAATACTTTGTGCAATCCACATTTGCTTTCAATATTTGTAAAAATAGTAGGAAATGAAGGACGCTGAATGCCTATTGGGAGATCTGCTTGACAAGTGCACAATGGCAGGCTTGGATTTTAATTCCATATTTGCATGGCAGGCTTGGGGAAGTGGTGTTGTGTAGATCCATGCTGACTATTGGGTAGGAAAACTCGCCAGTCATAAGCATACAGACAATCCATGCAGTACAGGTGAGAAGCGTCACTCTCCTTGAGGAATGGAAGTAATAGAAATGAAGTTCTAATCTGAATGGGAGCAGCTTGTAACAGAAGTCAATACTCCTGATAAGATATAAAGAATGTTTTTGCTCTGATTAATTAGAGCTTCCTCAGATAAGTTGCACACGGTGATGTCAAAGTCTCTGACTGTATGCCTAACTAATTGACTAGGGTTGCAATTCTTACTTTTATAACAAAGTGAAGGAAACATATCAATCTAACATTCTAGTATATATATATATATATATATATATATATATATATATATATATATATATATGTAAAATACACATACATACACCCACACACACACACATATATATATATATATATATATATATATATATATATATATATATATAATTTAAAATACACATACATACACACACACTCATATATATATATATTTATACCAATCTGTCTGTCCATCTATATATCTATATAGAGCTCCTTATGATGTCAACCATTGCTCTTCTCCTTTAAAGTTGCATTTTCAGAGGAGTAAGCCATAACGTACCCTGGTGTAGGGGCAAGCTCCCCACTCCCAAACATACATATACCAACTCTGAAGTTACTATACAATGGGAAAAGGAAATAATTCCCAAAGAAATTGCCATCTTTGACTTGATATATAGAAATCTATTTTTCTGCCATGTATTCTCCACATTTCCCATGGTTACCTATATATATATATATATATATATATATATATATATATATATATATATATATATATATCTATATCTATATATATATATGTGTGTGTGTGTGTGTGTGTGTGTGTGTGTGTGTACACATGCATACATGGTACATCTGGTATAGTTACAGGTGATTGCTGCATTATTGGTTGAGTGGCTTTATTGAGAGAATTTAATTTTGCACTGACTTTCACTGCATATATTGTATTGCACAAGCCATTACCATACTTTTGTTTTTTTTTTCATTTTTTTCATTGTGGTGCAAATGTGGAGTTGGTGTATATATATAATTTCAGTGGGGGTGTGTGTGGGGGGAGCTTGGGGTGCAGGGAGGCTTGGCGTTGGCAAAAAAAGATTTTACATTATTTTAGGTTTTCAGATCACTGTTTTCAACATTTAATTTTCATTAAACAGTAAGTCTAAAAAGGATTTTAGTTATTTATATATATATATATATATATATATATATATATATATATATATATATATGTTGTTTGTCTTTTGGCTTTTTCCCGGTAAGGGGTCACCACAGCAGAACTCCGGTCCGCTAATGATTGGCAGTAGATTTTTTTACGAAATGCCGAGGTGCCAGCTCGATGCTTAACCTTCAATGAATGGACGCCCATTTACGCATGCATGTCTTTTGAACGTTGCCCAACCACACGGAAGGGACATGCAGACTCCATACAGAAGGCACTTCCAAACCAAGCCGAGAATCGAATGGGAGAACCTCTTGCTGTGAGGTAACAATGGTACTGCTGTACCACCGTGGAATACTATATATAAATATATGTATATACATATACATATATATATATATATATATATATATATATATATATATATATATATATGTGTGTGTGTGTGTGTGTGTGTGTGTGTGTGTGTGTGTGTGTGTGTGTGTGTGTGTGTGTGTGTGTGTGTGTGTGTGTGTGTGTGTGTGTGTGTGTGTATATGTTATGAACCAAAAGTTGGTGGATGAAACTGCAAACAAGTACACAGAATACAAAGACAATACTGACCACACAACTCCAGCACTCCTTGATAAAAATTCAAAAACTGAATCAATAATGCCAAGTGTTTATTCCACAATTCTTCTGCATATGGTCTTAAAAACAGGCTGCGTGCAGTGCAAATCCAACTACAAACGGTGGTTTTTCCCACTGGTATCACTAGTCAAACCATCTCCAGTTGCCATGACTATACCTACAAAAACAAAATGTGCTTTATTCATGTAATAACTGATGCTTAAATAAAGCACTTCTCGAGCATATACAATTAATGTCACTTAAATGCACTGCTATTCCTTGTTTAAGAGGCCTAGACATCTGGCCGACCTAAAATGCTCCACAGTGGCATACTGCCATGTAGACTACCCATTCAGTGGTGCATGTAAACAAATGTCTGATATCAAACACATGTACTTTATCATACCACTGATTCAGTCTCTCATTTAACAACAACTCTTGATCGTAATACACAGTTATGAGGTTCAAAAACATTTTTGAAGCTATATTTTGAATATCACATCATCTCACCAGAAAATCCACATATATAGTACAGATGTGTCATTTAAACTAGAGGCAAGATTTGCTAATAGAGGTTATGATAAAAGTTTAGTAATATGAGCATATATTTTAGATACTGATCAATCAAGGGAAAGCTTGTTGCAATGCAGTGAGGTTGATGCCTCTAGAACTCAAGATTCATCTATACCTAGATTAATTACCACATTTGCAGCAAATACTTTCAAGGTAAAAGAGGTTATTAATAAACATTTGCACTTCTTGAGGAGCGATCCATTTTTTGAGCAGATTTTAGATACATATTGCCATTATGGTTACCGTATGGGAAACATTTAGGTGAACATCTTTCTGGTTTTAAAAAAAGAGACTATGATAGTGAACAATACTGTGAGGAACAAAATTAGGGGTAGTACTTTTGTGGGAATTGTTTTTATTGCAAGGTTGGTTCAAAAACAAAATCATTTACCTCTAGTAACACTCCCAGTATTTGATATCAGACATTTGATTACATGTACCACTGAATGGATAGCCTACGTGGCAGTATGCTAGTGTGGAGCACATTACATTGGCCAAACATCTAGGCCTCTTAAACAAAGAATAGCGGTGCATTTAAATGACATTAATTGCTTTATTTAAACATCAGTTATTACATAACACAGCACATTTTGTTTTTGTAGGTATAGACATGGTAATTGGAGATGGTTTGTCTAGAGTGTCTAAAAATATTATCACAAAAAGAATGAATGTGGATTATTAATTTAGGTGCTTTTTATAAGCCATTAATTAATGAATTTTGTTGATTTGATTTGAGCAAATGAATTGATGCATATGTAGATTACTGTGTATGGAAGGTGGTTTATATGTTCGTTTATGAGTTTTAATATTTAGTTTAAGTTTGTATTTTTTTATTTACTAATATTTGCTTCTCTGTGAGATTGCTTAGTTTAAGCTTTAAAGACTAAATATAGTTTTTGTATATAGGTGTACTGTGTCTTTAAACTGTGTGTTTAAATGTAACTATGTAATTTCTTGCTTCATAATGATGAAGCTAGTGAGCAAAACTGGTCTCTGTAGTTAAATTTTCACGGCACTCAGCCTGTTTTTAAGACCTTATGCAGAAGAACTGTGGAATAAACTCTTGCCATTATCAATTCAGCTTTTGAATTTTCATCGAAGAGTGCTAGAGTTGTTGTGTGGTCTATATGTGTATGTGTGTGTGTGTGTGTGTGTGTATATATATATATATATATATATATATATATATATATATATATATATATGTGTGTGTGTGTGTGTGTGTGTGTGTATGTAAATACACAAGCACATACTCACACACACACACACACACACACACACACACACACACACACACACACACACACACACACACACACACGAGTCGGGGTTGGTATAATGGCTAAGGTGTTTACCTCACAAACAGAAGATACAGCCTTTGATTCTCGCCTTTGAAAGAGAAATTAGCTATGCTTAAAATGGTCAATAAGGACAGCTAGCCTAGCACTTACCTATAAGCCCACACAATCTTAAAAACTGATCTCAAGTTTGTAGGAAAAGCACATTAATGTTTATCACATACAACAGCACGGTAAATATAAAAACCAGGCAGAAGTGAACAAGGATTAGCCTATATGTTTTGGAGAGAGTTAATCCAGAGCCCAGGAAATAAGCAACATGGCAAAAGGATGAGCAATGAGAGTAGGTTCAAAATCACTAAACAGTTGTGTCGGCTAACAATCCATTGTTACTGGTGAAATAGACTGGGATTTAATCAGCATCTGTTAGTGCAATAGTAGTAAAATAGCACCAACTTTACTAGCCTAAAGTAAAAACAGACAGAATAAAATAACAGGCAAGCATGTCTAGTGACAGTCAAAAGACAGCAAAAACAGGACAAACATTTTGAAATTTATGAAGAGTGCTAGCAGTGGTAATACACATTCAAACAGGATAACAGAACAATTTACAAATTCAAATAGGATAAAAGAAAAATTTACACAATCAAACATGATAACAGAACAATTCTAATAATCTGGTAACCAGGCTCACCAGATGGTACTAAAAAATCTGTTATTATTCAAAAAATGTGATGGAAAATTACAAACAGCAGGAAGACATAACAGTGTTAGGCAAGTCTAGGTTCTAGTAGAAATCATTTTGCTTAAGTTGTCTAAATTAATGTAAGCTTAATAAATGAAGAAGTGCAGAGTCCTAGTCTATGCCTGGAATTCTCTTTTTTTCAAGTGGTGGCTTGATGCTGCCGTCTAGTGGTTGATCCCTGATGCATTCCAGAAAATGTAAGTTATAATTATGGGTCTTGCTTGAAATTATGAACGCTATATAATTGATCAAAACACTCCAAAAGTCCAAAATGTCGAACACACGGATCAGCGATTTTTTTCCCAGGATGTTCCCCCCACACACCCCTACTTAAATATAGCAACTCTGAGATTTTACCACAGTGGAGTAAATGGCAAAAGTCCCAAAAACAGCCCAGTGATTTTTTTTTCCCTAGGAAACATTTCGGCATTTTGCCATTTCATGCATTCGCAACTTTAAGCGTTCGCTTAAATAATAGGAACCCATAATTGCTACCCTTGCTATATTCACTGTTGTCCTTGCTTGTGCATTGTTATAGGCTTTGGAGGAAATAACAGAGAGGTGCTCTCCTTTCTTGTCTTTAGGGCTCTGGTAGTCTTCCCTATATGGCAACATTTGCTCACTATGCATCTTAGCACAATATGCAAAGTAAATCTTCTCACAGGTATTCCTGGTAATGCAATAGTATTTCATTTTGAGCAAAGAGCATCAAAAAAGGAGACTGAGTTGTTCATTGAAGTAATGGCAATATATAAATCCTGGTGTTCCAGATGAAAATAGTTTGCCAAGTTTCTATCCACCTCCATGTGTCCATGTTGGTTTTAGGGTTATTAAGCTAGTTTTTACAATATCTTACCTTTTTAGAGGATGAATTTTTGGTTTTGTTACATTACGTGTTGAACAACCTTATTACCTTTGATAATTTTCCACGACTGTCTTAACAAGATCCTTATACTTGAAAGTAGGGTATAATGTATACTTTCATTGGTTTTCTAAACAAGGTTGTGATAGGTACAATAGGTAGCTATAAAAATATGGAGGAACACAGATTATCTAGTAAAAACACATGGATTCAGGGAGGATATGCATAATCCAAACAGATGACAACAGCTGTGAAAAAAATTCTAGAGACTCAGGTATTGTGAGGCAACAGAGCTAATCTCTGTTCCACTTGGCCATCACAGAACAAAATATATCATTTATGAGACTATCCTAGTGGTGGTGCATGTTATGATTTTTTGGCCATCAATTACCCAAAACATTAATGATCAGAACATCTCCAAAGAAAAATGTTGTCTGGAAGATATTCTAATGCTGATGCTCTTTGGGGGCAATTTCCTTCTTATTTAGTCTTATTTCTCATTTAGGCTGGAACAATGGTGGAGCTGACATATGTAAGTTCAAGGGTGTAGGGGTCCTGGGGTGTGGTGTTTACCCTCCTGCAAAAATATACTTTAAATATGTTTTTGGCAGGATTTTTGGAGGGATGAGAGCTCTTGGATTTTTGACTCCCTAATTTTTCCATCAATTCATTTCTTAAAATTTTTTGGATTAGATTATGATTTTTAAACAATGCTGCATAGTTTTGCGTAACAATCAGATTAAATAAGGCTTTTCTGAATTAGATATCTCATTGAATATTTTCTACTGTGGTTATGAGGTGACTCTGCATCTTCTTTTTAAATGCTTTTACAAGCACTGAAGTATCATTCTTGTAACCTATGCAAGCCTATGGCACATGTTTATATTCTTCCAGTTAACACCCATTGCACTTGATGGTGTTCAGACATTTTTGGGTTTGTCATCCTTTGAGTGAGTCACAAATTAATGTCAGGCAATATCAGAAAGTGCAAAAGATAATAAACAAAATGATACTAAGACTGTTAATATTGGATGTTCTGCAGTGGAGAAATTAATGAATGATTTCCCCTTATTATTCATATTTGCATTTATATTTCCATAAGTGAGAGATATACATGTTATTGAATGGCATTGTATGAAATACCCTTGTGGGAAAAATGAAAGTATATTGTTATTGTGCTGTTACAATACATTATACTGGAGATATTGGTAGTCATTTGCTAGTAATTATGAAAATATGAAATATTTCCATATGTACTTAATATTTCTAAAAATGTGTGACTTAACAAACTATTACATGGTACCAGATAAAACCTTAGATGTTGAAGAAAACTGCCATTAATATTTGCACTCTAAATTACACATCTTGAGATATATCCAAGGTTATTTATATTAATTACACAAATAAACATACAATTTTCATATTTTTGTAAACATCTTAGTGAGCATGCACATAGAAAAGACATTTTTCTTGTCATATGAAAGCGTATGTCTAATAAATGTAAGTTGACAAAACACATCTAGTTTGTACATTTTCCAGGATATGACAATTTGTGAAATATTGGATAATAATATTATTCTGGTTTTGCATTCATAATAATATAGTATAGCACTAATGTAAATAATATGACTGTACTGACTGATATCGATGCAAAGAAGACCTTTTACTGATAACGTTGCTGTATGTGCCATTTTAATAGCTTTTATTGGTCACAAAATATTTGCATTTGTTATGTTATGTTTTTTAAGTTGATTTACCAGAAAATGCTTTGGAATATAACAATGTGTGTAAGCTAGTAGAGGTGTGACATGCCAAGAATTTGTTACTAATACTTTTTGCAACTTTAAGGACTTTTTTTTTTTTTGGTGGTGTGAGGTGGGTTCATGGTACTCATAGCAATTTATCAGCTATTCAATTTTCATTTTAGTAAGGTGGATTACATTTCTAAGAGTTTGATTTATGTAGGTCTAGTATTTTTGCATGGCAAGAATGCATGAAGCTTCCTTATGTTATCCTGTGTTAGTGTGAATGGGGCTGAATTACAACAATTTATCATCTGGGTAAAATGGTTGACGATATGCATGTAGTAGTGATAAATTTTTGAAAATATGCATGTGGGGATGATAAAAATATCTACAGTCTGTACCAGATAAAATACATTTATCACAGCCATGTATTAGTACCTTTTGTCTTAAAAAAACATTTATACATCTATACCAAAAAAAAAAAAAAAAAAAAAAAAAAATGAAAACACATTTCTGCTACACCTAGCACAAAACTCTTAATGTGTCATCAAAAGACTTATCTATATCCTTGGAGCATCTTTAAACCAACTAAAAGATTCACACTGTACCTTCACAACACACACACACACACACACACACACACACACACACACACACACACACACACACACACACACACACACACACACACACACACACACACACACACACACACACACACACACACACACACACACAATCTGAAACTCCTACAGCACCTATTTTAACTTTCTAAATCTAACTCTATACTTATTAAAGAAAAGAACTACAATAAACTAAAACATGAACTGCATCTCATATCCACTTAAATATAAAAAGATACAACTTAACTCACATTACCCACAAAATACCCAGGCAAAATCCTTCAAAACAATATTGTCCTCCTAAGACTATCCTTAAAATTGAAATGAATTCATATTACAATGAAAAACAAGAAAGTTATAATAAAACAAAAGAATAAAAAAAGTCACTTTCTGAAGCTAACAAATAGAACATGGCATTACCAACAAAACAGACCTAATACCATCTGTCCAAATCATCCTAAATGATGTTGAACTAAAACATTTCTGTAGTATAGCCAGTGGACATTAGTTTCGTTAACGTCTCTGTAACTGGAATAACTCGTTAAGATGAGAGAAAGAAGTAATAGAAAGCAAATAAAAAAAAGTAACGCACAGACCTCCCATTTCAAAGTAAAACAAACTTTACTAACTGCACACATACAATGCACATACAGAATCTGCCTAAAACAACAATATCTGCCAAGATCAATAGCCTGTCAGGTGTTTTTTTTTTTAATGTTAGAATGCAAAAAGTAAAAAAAAAAATCAAAAATCAAATCCATTTCTAAGTAAAATAGCTCAATTTAAGCTAAATATGTAAAACTATACTGCAAAACTAACAATTCCTAACACAACCTTTATTGCACTACTGAAATATATCCAGAAAGTAAGTGACACTACAGATAAAAAGATGATTAAAACGTACCTCAAAACTAGAGCAGAAACTACCCAAGAAAAACTCCAGAAAAGATAAAGTCAGCTTCAGTGATTAGCACAAATCTTTCTGTTGTATAGTACTGTAAATTTTATTTATTTTTTGTGTTGAGTATGGGAGTTATTTGACAGGACAACAGCCTTCTATAAAAATCATGGGGAAAAAAGCTCTTTCAGAAAAAAATGTGTTACAAAACAGCAATAATAAAATGCACAACTGACAAAAGAGCAGTACTCTGCAAAGAGAGCATTTGTCTTCAACATTTATTCAAAAGTCAAATACCTAATCCTCGTATTATTAAAACAAAACATTAAAGCCTACACTGATGATACTTAGCTTTGCCGAAATTCATACAAACTAATTTAAAGTAAAAATGATAAACTACGCAGACAGATTCAGTCAGCCAGTTACACAGTTCTTATAACACCACAGATACTGCAGCTTAATGATTAGTTTAAAAGACTGAGAATCAATTAATTTCTAAAATGTGTCCAGCGGGAAGAACCCATAACCTGTAACAGTAAGGGGTTCAATACACAAGCGAATTCTAAGCTAACTGCACTGTCCCCACAATACTGGAAAGTCATAGACACTGCCAATGTCAACCTTGCTATCCTGGTTGGCAAGTTCCATTTCATTTTTTTAATAGTGAAACCTGTGTTTAGTGAGAAAAAACAAGACCCTGTAGAGCTCAGGCAATTATATTTGAAAGAATGAGCCACCACATGGGAGATAATGTAGTCAGTGATGAAACTGAGATGTGGCATTTGCAGCAAACAATGCACAAGACCTGGTGTCAGAGGTCAGAGCAATCAATAAAACTGTTTCCAGGTTAAGCACCTCAAGTCAGCCAGATTAGCTACTTCAAATGGAGCAAGTGTTTCTCTAACACAAAATTAAGATCCCAAGGAGACGTCACCAGTTTACTTGGAGGCCTCTTATGTAGAACACCTTTTAAGAACATTTTGACATGCAACTGCCTTGAATGAGGACAATACATGGGGAGCCATGCTGAAATGGCCAATAAATGAACCTTGACAGAGGAATAAAAAAGGCAATAGGACACTAATTCACAAAGATATTATAAATCTGAGGAAAACTATCCTTAAATGGATGCTGGTTATGTTATTGGCAACAACTAGAAAACCTTTTCCATTTTAGAATAGTTGATTTTCTTGTAGCAAGCTTTCATCTGTCTTTTTAATTTTTTTAGTTTGGATTTCTAAAACCATGACATGAATGGACCCCATTCCTAAATCAAAGTATGATTAAAGATCATGAAATTAATATTGTCTCAATCTTTGATGGCAGCCAGAAGTGCTCTTCGCAACACCTGCAATGTGCCCAATAATTACATCTTCTGCAAATTGTATGTGTTTACATGAATTGGTAAGATATCTAAATATGATTGTAGATTCTTTTTTACAAGACCAGTTGCTCATAAGTTCATAGGTTCATAGATTAGTACTAAGCTAACTACCCTTGTGATCCATTTTAAGCCTAGCCAGTTATCCCTTGTGAGACTCAAACCCTGCACCTTGTGTTTGTAAGGCAAACACCTTAACCATTAGGCTACTCTCCCTACTGCTATCAAAACTGTCTGGGTATCTTTTTACAACACTGCTCTCATTTTGTCTGCAAAACCTGATATTTTATGACTTTATGTCTCTCTCTGTGAGCAAGACACTATAGTCATTGGGTGTGGTCATTTCAATGATCAATGCTACTTTTGTCTTTTTTTCATGAACCACTATATCTGGTTTTCTAGCATCTATATTTTGAACTGTTGGTAATGGATGATCCCATGTGATGTAGATGTCATCATTTTCTATGATGCTTTGCGGCTAATGTTTCCAGTGTTTTTCAGCCACTTCAATACCATAATGTTTGCACAATCCCAGGAGTAAAAAGTCTTGCCACATTATTATGCCTTTCAGTATACAGACCTTCTGCCATGTCACACTCAGCAACGAGGTGTGCAACTGTTTCCAAGTCAGTTTTACAAACCTTACATTTTTCTGTTTCTTCCACGTGTTCAATGGACTTTGTAAACCGTGTATGTAGTCCCCTGTCTTGGGCCACCAATATTAACCTTTCATTTCTTGGTTTGACTTCCCCTCCCTTTAATCATTCCTGCATTTGTTCCTGAACAACATGAGGTTCTTTCAGAAGTTTTCCATACTTGCAACTATATTTATGCATTTTGCACATTTCTTGCCTTTTTATCTGGTCCTTCGCCTTATATTGTTTCTTTTGTTTTCTGGCACATTCACTTGCTGCCTGATTTTTATCTACTTTTGGTTTGATTAACATTCCTGCTTGATACGGATAATCTTCTGCTAGACTAAGCAGTAATCTTAGATTTATAATCCTTGTGTTTCAAAACTTCCACTACATTTGGGTCTTATGAGGTCAGCAGATGTGTGTGCAGTCCCATGATTGCAGATCTATACATGTAATCAATTTCAAGGAGGCCCATCGCTCCTTCTGAACGGGGAAAATATAATCTTGGAATGCAGTATGCACTGATTTTTATAAATCATTTGGCGAGCATGAAGTATCCTTCTTGTTTCCCTCTCTAGTCTAGCCAACACATTTTGGAGCCAGTCAATCACTCCAAAACAGTAAGTTAGTACAGGAAGAGCAAATCGGTTTATAGCTTGAATTTTGTTCCTAGATTTCTAAAGTATTCCTTACTAAGTTTTATGCACATTTATTCATGTTTTATTGTTGATCCTTCATCATTTCCCAAATATTTATACACTCCCTCTCCTCACATACCACATTCTTTTCCCAAACTAATGTTTTCTTGGTGCTACAGTTTTCCTGCTTTAAAGGGTTGTTTTTGCACATATGTCAAGACCAAATGACAGTCTTATATCATCTGACAAAGTTTTGACAACTTGCAGTTGTGGTTTCAGTTCCTCATCTGATGAGCTATACAGTTTTAAATGATCTACAAAGAGAAGATGAGAAGTCTTTACACTTTGCTGTTTTCTAGGAGCCAAATTATAGCCATGACCTAAGCTGTTAAGTAGACAGCTTAATGGGTAAAGGACAAGGCAGAATAGCAGTGGTGACAGAGAGTCACCCTGGAATATCCCCCTTTGAATTTTTATCCCTGGGTTAATAATTTGTCCTTTATCATGGCTTAATTGCAAAGTGGTCTCACACTGTTTCATGGTCACTGTAATGAAGTCCATCAGTGTAGGGTGTATCTTATACATTTTTAAGCACACTTTTATCCATGAATGTGGGATACTATCAAATGCTTTTTTGTAGTCAATCCATGCCATACTTAGATTTTTCCCTTTTCTACAGTTCTCTACTATGACTTTATTTAACAACAAATTATCCTTTGTTCCATATGACTTCCTTTTATTGCCCTTTTGGTCTTTTGCCATAATTGAGTTTTCTTCTAAATGACTATAAACTCTGTAGGCATCAATTCCAGTGTATAGTTTATACGTCATCGGAAGACAAGTTATTGGTCTATAATTTTTAGGGTAGCTTGCAGGTTCACTCTCAAGTAGGAGCATTCTTTTTCCTGTTATCAGCCAGGTTGGTGTCTGTTTGGTGTGCGCATATAAATAGTTCTTACTCATGGCTAAATCTTCATACAAAGATGTTAATACTTTAACCAGAAGTTAGGTACTATACCTTGGCCTGGGGTTTTACAATTAGAAGCTTTTCTTAACTTTGTTTCAATCTCTCTGTTTCATCCCATTTCATATCCTGTACCTTTAAACTTCTTTTTCTTTTTTTTTTACTTCTTCTATCCATTTAGCATCTTTGTTATATTCCACAGGATCTTCATAAGCACTTCTCCAAAGGATATTTAGTTCTTTTTTTTTTTTTTTGGTGGTCTTTCAATTCCTTTTTCCTTATTTGCCAATTCTCTATAAAACTTTTTTGGGTCATCCATAAATTGCTTATCTTGTACTTTTCCTTTATATTTATCTACTTACCTTCTAAGTTTTTCTGCCTGTCCTGAGATTTTTAGTTTATTTGTGATAGTGCATGATAGATCCTGATCTGTTCTAATACTACACTTTGCTCTTCTAACAGTGACACTTCTTGTCTTAATTGCTTTATAGTTTTCTGTGTTTGATGCTTCTATGATAGTATTCTATTTCTATCCTTCCTTTCCTTCAATACCCTGTGTTTTTATGGTAGAACTTAATCAGTTATTAATTTAGCTGCTCAGTAATACAGCCTGTTTACTTTTGTTATATTGGATGGAACTCTATGGCCAGTCATAATTACTTTGTTTATTTGCTTTATTGGACTTCTGACTTTCTGGATTTTATTGACCTTCTGCATTCTATTTCTTTCACTGATGTTAATATATCTGTCTCTGTTAAATCAAGCAACTCTTGTCTTAGCTCATGTTCTACTAAACTGAGGGCACATTTGTTTTCCATTTCCTGCGGGCATTCTAAAGAAGTTTCTATAACATCTTCCTGTGGCACATTCTCTTCAATTTAATCCTGTGACACCCATTGCTCTGTCATATGGGAACTCACTCAACCTTGACTGTGTCAGAGTTTCCAGAGTTTCCTGATCCGTCCATTGCTGTCCAGCTTCAAGTGAATGTTTATAATGGTTTCCTATGGAAGGCTCCAAAATATCTTCATATGGCACCTGACCAATTGCTTCCTGTTCCACTGATTTCTCCTTAATTTGGATGTCCATTGCTCTATCCTGTTGTGGTGCTTTCTGAATTATATTTTCTACACTGAATTGTTCACTTTTCAGATATTCCATAACCTCAGTTTCTATTTCTTTAACTTGTCCATTACTAATCTCCTTTTCTACTTTTCCTTTGTCTTCTTATTTTTTGTATTGTATGGTTTTCCATGTCTGGATTCCTTTGCCTGTATTTCTCTTCAAATATCTTTTGTGTTGCTCTTTTTGTATTGATTGTAATATCTATGCAAATGAGAAAACAAAACCAAATGTATTAAATCTCTTTTTCTTTCCCATGTCCATATTTCTTCTTCAGATATCTCCTGATCTTCCTGTTTCTCCTTACTTTGGGGACTTGTTCCATCATGCTGTGATGTAACCTGTGTTAGACCTTCTACACCAAATCCTTCACTTTACAGGTACTCCATAACTTCAACTTCTTTTTTTTAACTTCTACTTTACTAATCTTTTCTACATTCCTACTTTGTGATATTAGTACCTGCTGCTTGTCATCATAAAACAGGTGCCTAAAAGGAATTAAGACCCTGTCATCCAGGCAGCCAATTGAAGATAAGTTATGTTGGGGTGTATCAAACACCATGGTTCTTGTGTGAGTAGATCCATTGTGTAAGGAAGTCAGTGGTAATTACCCCTGCTCATTTCCAAAAGAAGGGAGAACCATGGTTGCTTACGCCAGAAGGGAGTCACCACAGTGATCTTAAGGGAGTCCTTCTTAATCTTCAGATGTACCCTGGATATTAGTGGAAAGGTCAAAAATTCATATAGGAACATTCCTGTCCAAAGAAAAGAAAAATCATCTGTCTTCCAGGCCTTCTTGCATAGAGTCCTGGAAAATAATTTTGCCAGCTGATTGTTCAGAGAGAAGTCAAAGAGGTCTACTTGTGGAACTCCCCACACATGTATCAACTCTTGGAAGATCCATGGATCTGGTTTCCATTCATGAGGGTCTACCCTGGTCCTGCTCAGTTTGTCTACCACAGAATTTTGCCCTGGCTTAATGTAGGATGCCTGTAGAGTGAGATTGTCCTGTGAAGCTATATTCCAAGCCAATGTGGCTAGTCTGCAATGGGAGTATGACCTGGTTCCCCCTTGCTTGGTGGTGTACCGCATTACTGTGACATTGTCTGTAACAACTTGAAGAGGTCCCAGAGAATGAAGATGGTTCAGAGAAGAGAGTGCCTTGATCAGGGCAGGTATCTCCTTGATATTTAAATGTCTCCCCTGCACTTTTATCTCTCCTGAAACTGCTCTCCAAGCAAAATCTGAAATATCTGTGGAGACTGACTGCTTTGGGGCAAGGAGGGAGAAGGACAGACTCTAATTTAAGGATATATCTCATCTCCCAACCTGGTCCTCTTTCTCTTCCAGAAAGTGATTTCTCTTCTGATGAACCCCAGTACTGGGATCTGTAAAGATAAATGGTGTTGATGCTAGGACCAAAGATATTTCAGATACTACTGTATCCTTCTTATGGAGAGTCTTGTTAGGGGTATGATGAGAATAATAGATGCCATGAGACCGAAAGTCCTGAGGTATTCCCCCTTGCAGTCACTGAAGTCTGAGTTGAAAATCCTTTAAACAGATATAAAAGTGTTTTTTTTTTCCTGTGGAAGAAAAGCTCTGTCAACTGAGGTGTCTACTCAACATCACAGGAACACAACATCAAATAAAAACATCAAAGGCATACTAATCCATAATGATTTAATCCCCAGAATACAATTATTTGCAGATGGCATTCTATTAACTTTGACAAATTGCAACTCTTCTCTTATTGGAGTATTCCAAGCAATAGAAATACTCCAGAAGAAATTGGGACTCAGTTTTAATGAGAATAAGACTAACATACTACCTGCTAATTATAATATTAATAAAATAGATAAAAAAAATAAATACATTGTGAAAGATGGTAAAATCACTTACTTATGGATAACCTTGTCTGATATTACAGATATAACAACCCTTACTTATAATAATAACTTAAATTCCATAAAACAAACTCTTAATAAATGGAATATTTTTTCACTATAGAAGAGATACTTTCCTTAATTAAAATGATTATCCTCCTGAACATTCTATACATAATATAATATTTATTCCTCCCACTTCCCAAAAATGTAAGAGTATAATTTTTTCCTAAGATTTTTATGGTTTCCTAATACGCCTAGCTTGGCTTCAAACCATAACATTAGAAACTGGACAGTGGATGGTACTGGTCTTCCAGATTTAAAATTATATTCATTATCCTAAATTGTTCAAACAATAATTTATTGGTTAAATAACAATTATAATGCCAAATGGAAATATATTCAGTGAGGTATTTGGTGTAAATCCAATAATTTAACAAAATCATATCATGCTAAATATAATAGCTACTAATACAATAACTCCCCAAATTAAGATGATAAAAAGTTATGCTCCAATCTTCAAAATAAACTACTTCATCACTAAGTTGAAGGATAATCTCTTAGAAGTTCTTACATAGAACCTTTATCATACCACATAAAGTTGAATTGATGTATAATGAAGACATATGATGTTGGAGATGTAAACTAAATGTGAAATCTGACTGACAACATATGTTTTACTATTGGGATAATATGAAATCTCTCTTACAGTCTGTTTTTAATGATAAATTTATGCTGATCAAATCTCTTATTTTATTTAATATACCTTTTCCCACTTGTGTCATGAAAAAAATACCCTGTTTTATGGAATATGTTAACATAAGCAAGAAAAGTCATCACCAAGAACTGGAAGAATCAGACTACTCATACTATGAAGGAATCTGTATACTTGGCAGCTGAAGTTTGCCATCTTGAACTAATTAATCACATCTAGAGTCACCTCTTCATATAACATTTGGTTGAAATTCAAAGAACTGTGGGATAAACAGACTTTAATAATTAACTAACAACTACTCTCATCACATTTCTTTTTCTGCTTAAAATTTTTGTTTTATAGTAGACACCATTGTGAATAGTTATTTTAGTTGTTTATTGTTCTTTTCGATATGCATATTTCTTATGTAATATTTATCATGTGTTAATATTTTGTTGTTACAATTTTCATTAAATACAACTGAGAAAAAAAAAGACTTTTGAAAGTTCTCTTGGAATCCCACCTTGTGCAAGAGGCACATTTGATATTTTGAAAAAGATTTTGCAAAGATAAATAAGTCATCTAAATACAGAAAAATGTGGATACCCTGTAGACCGCAATGAGCTATAGCCGGAGCTAAACAGTTTGTGAACACTCTTGATGCAGTGGATAGTCCAAAGGGTTAGTAGAGAACTGATAACATGATCCAGGCACAGAAAATGTAAGAAACACCTGAAGTCTGGATGAATAGGAATGTGACAATAAGCATCTTTTAAGTCTATTGTTACCAATAAATTTGAAAGATGGAGATGATGCAACAAGTTGTGAAATTACATCATTTTGAATTTGGGCACTATCAAAATTAGGTTCAGGGAAGAAAGACCCAGAAATGACCTCCAAGCATTTTCTTTCTGTCTTTGGGACTAGGATAATCCTTGAATAAAACCCATTCCCCAGCTGGGGAAAGAGGACTGGTTCTCTCATTCCTTGGGACAGCATGTGACAAAGAACAGGTAGAAACTAAACAGTCTGATCTGCAGGATAAGGAATAACCACCAGAAAGGAAGGATTTCCTCCCACTGCCATCTGTAACCCTAACAAATGATTTTCAGAACCCATTTGTCTGAAACAATCTTTTGCCAAAGAGAAAAATGGAGATTCAGACCTTCTGGAAGAGAAATATATTCAGATTGGGAGGGGGTCAGAAGGTCTCTTGAACAGTCATTCTGATTTGTTGGTGAGTCCTAGATTTTGGGTGGCTTGAGATTTCTTTTTGGATCTTCCTTCCCACCTCTTCTTAAATGTCTGTTTACCTGAATTCTTCTGAGACTGTTTATTCTGTTTTTTTGACAAAACTATATGAGAAGAAAGAAAATCCCTTGAAATATTTGGAAAAAGAGGGTTGATATTCTTTGGATCAGCTTGAACTTTTCTTCACACTTTTTGATCACATCTCCAGCAGAGGGACCAAACACTAAATCTCTATCCAAGGGGGAATTTAAAATCTCATTAACATAATCTGGAAGGTTCTGAGAATATAGTCAAGCAATTATTATTAAAACTAGACCAGAGGTGATAGCCCTGGAAGAAGTATCAACAGACTCTTACATACACTTTGCAAACAATGACCAGTGACATGTGAAACAGAAGAAACTAAGTTATTTAAAACAGATATTTCTTCACAAGAAGAAAGTGCAGATAAAACATTCCTCACACTTTCACAATATGTCAGTATAAAATTTAAAATATCAACTTGATAATTCAAAATTCTGAAATTTATATTTGGAGAACTATATACTTCCTTCCATACTTATCAATAATTTTCCCACCCTTATTGGGAGTATTAGGATTGGAATTAACTAAGTGCTTAGCTGCAGAAAAGTCAACTAAGGCTATGGCTGCTGGGGGAGATTTGGGAATAGTGTATAAAAATTTGAAATACTGAGGAACTTTATACATCCTATCTGTCTTTTTAGGGAGAGTTTGCTGACTATCAGGAAAATTGCAGGCAGTAAATCACAACTCCACTAAAGCAGAGAGGGCAGGAGGAATGGGTGTAGGTTCTGGAAAATCTTTCTGTAACAACTCATAGTATTTTTGAAGGATGAGAACCCTTAGAGTTCTCACACTGAAAACATTGAGACATTCTATCAATAGTCTCAGAGAAAGAGATGCCCCCACAGGAAGAATCAGAAACTGAGATCACCTCTGAGTATTAATTAAAAATATGAGGACAAAACCCAGAATCTGATCATGTATCTTCCTGTTCAGATTCAGAATCCTGAATCAATTTAGGAAAGGAGGCATCCCTCCTTCTTATACCAGAAACTACTTTACAAAATGGATCAACAGCCTGAGTCAGTACCAGTAAGCTACTCCTATCCAAAGAAATTTGAGGAGGGGTGGATACATACTTGTTTTTCTGTTTCTTTCTGTCAGGAAATATGGGGCCAACCATGTTACTAATACCAGCCACTGCTTCCTCAGGGATGGGTACAGCATTTTGACACAACAGGGAAACCTTCCCAGTTCCCTCTCTTGGGACTGACAAGAGTGGTTCTCCCTTTCCCACTGAGGGGACTGCAACAGCCGCAGAGGACATGGCTAACCCCTGGTACACAGTGACTATAGATCCGACACCAAAAGGATTCTGGGTAAAAGATGAGTGGTGTGAGGTACAGCAAATGGCCACAGCAGAGTCACCCACCTGAGGCTGAGGGAAATTGCTAGCCTGCTGTGGTGGCAAAGGCTGTTTGCTTAACTTTTTCTTTTTGTGGCTGGAAGAAGGACCGACCATGGGAGTGACACTCTGTTCCATGGCCAAGTCAAAAATGGTGCTTCTATCCTGGGGAAAACAAGTGATGAGGTCAGTAAAACCATCAGTCCACAAAAGTTACATTTTTTTAACAAAAAAAAAATCACTTTCAAACACTATGGCAGCCCACAACCTTAAAATAAACACGTTTCATAGAAAATAGTTTATAATTTAAATACTACTACTTTTAAACTGACAAAAACAAGTGCTCAAGTTTAAATGTACATTACAGTCTTAAGACCAATTGTTAAAACATAACATTTCTACCTTTAAAGTAACTTTCCAACAGAGGAAAGTAATAAAACTTCAGTAAAAATAAGAAAATGGAATATTTTTTTTTCCCCCAAAGGGGATCTTATGTGCCCAGCTAAGGAAAGCACAAGCTAACCATCGATCCTCAAAATCCTAACAGGAGCATACTTTTATGTGGCAGTAAAGCTCTCAAGGTCTTTGCACCCAGACTTCTCTTTTAGTCAGCTCAGCTCTAGTTGCATAACAGTTTGGGTGCATGGAAGGTACCCTGAAGCTTTGAAAGCTGGCCCACTGTTGCAACCTTGGCAGGATATAATCCATATAGCTAAGCTACTGCAGCAGGGATCAATATGAAGGACATCAAAAAATCCTGTTGAATGTTGCAGGGATTCCTTTTAATTTAAATTTGACGTCTCATTTTACAAAAACAAATACATTCTTTTTTTAGAGTAAATCTATATACACACATACATATTTATATGTATATATTGTGTCTAGATATATATATATATATATATATATATATATATATATATATATATATATATATATATATATATTTTTTTTTTTGGTGTGTGTGTATATTTTGTGTGTGTATGCATATATATATATATATATATATATATATATATATATATATATATAAATATATATATCTACACACACGGTATGGATGGCTATATCTTTGATCGTAACTAGAACAGTGTAAACCATGATTAGTCCAAACTTAGTATTGCATTTCAGACAGAGCAAGCAGATGGATCGATGTTAACGTTGTTACAGACTTAGTAGTAGAGCATTTATACCATAACAGGGCTACAAGTATTAACCTAGTTACAATTTCACCCTTGTGAAAAGGAACAACAGTTACAGACTTCTATAATGTGGTATGATACAATCCATAATACCATGGCTAATGGCCCAGGTAAGGAGTGTTTTTCTCTTGGAGACCACAGTTTGTACAAATTTAGGTAAAAGACTATCTCTGATAAATTTAATTATAATGCAACGTATTGTCTTGCAATGCTGTGAAACATATAGTCTTCCTTGTAAATGACATAGAATTATTCTGCTGTCTTGAAGCAAATTCAAAAACTGCTTTCATGTTTTTCTAAAATGGCCAAAGTATACATTTTTGTCCTTTTTACTGCTTCTCAAAAGAGAGCATTAATCTTACACTTTATGTTTTAACAAAGTATGCTTTCTGTCTCATGCTGTTTAGTTCCAGGAACAGCTCTGTATTTCCTGGGTATTTATTAGAGAAGGCAGTTCTAGCCAGCTCTTATCCTATGGCATATTTATTTGTCCTCCTTTTGTTAATAAACAAACTTAGCCTTCTTATTTGTATGACGTCTGCTCTGTTACAAAGAGAACTGTGAGGACGGGCTACTCATAAATACAATGTGTAGTTGCACACATCCATTTTGCACATTATGTTTAGCATACAGTTGTTCATTGCTCCTATTTCATAAATGTGCATCAGAGTAATAAAAAGTAATGTACAGATGACTGTCATCATCTGTGAATGGCACATGCATGCTCATACAACACAGCACACTGGTTTGGTAGCAAAAAAGCAGTAAACAATATAGAAAAAGGCAACTATTTAGTAAGGTATATGGCTGTCACACCATACTATGCAGCTGTTTGTTGCATCATACAACATAGTAGTTCATAGAACATCCTTATCCATATGGCATGATGGCAAAGCAAAGAGTCATTACCATATAATCATTATCAAGGGATTTTGTGTTGCGTCAGCTCCCATTTTCAGGACATCAGCAGTGTCACTGTGTGAAGGCAGGGACATGATTGGTTGTGGCAAGAGGTTTGTCTGCACCACAGAAAACTTCGTTGTTGGTAGGATTTTGCATATCCTGCAAAACATTTTTTTATCTAAATACTGATATTGTTTCTCAGGTGTGTTAGCTGAGCAGCATAACAGATGGGAAGAGGGGATCAGCCTAGCTGCAAACACAATGCCATATGTATGTCTACATTTATATGCTTATAAACTACATTACTGGAACAAGCTTGTATGCAGTTGGAGCTTTGTTTGTGATCTAGATAAGGTCCTGGAGATTCATATGTATGTATTCTCCTTGCTGGAGTACAATGTAATAAAACAATGCACAGAATGTTATCCCACTGCTTATCACATTTAATGAACCACATAGAGCTTTGATACACATTTCTTTGGAATAGAAATTCTTAACTTCAGAGATACTAGGCTTATTTCTTTCAGCCAATGTTTTTAAACTTAAAACATGTCATAAAACTTAGAACAGAATTTTGTCTTAGTCTTTCCAGTTACAAATTGTTTACATTGTTGTCTATAACACAACTGAAATGTCTACTTTTTAACTATATTTTTAGACTTCCTTAAATTGAAAGTCAGTTGTGAATTAGGTAAGGTTTATTTAGTATAATTTTCCTTATTAGTTATTAATACGCTAACTGCATTAGTATTTAATTTTTCTTATTGACATTCTGTGCAGATTACGGTTTCACTTGTCCTTGAATAATTTTCTGCCACATTTGCACACTTTGCTTGTTCTGTAATTCTGTTTTTTTTTTTTCTCACAAGATGTGCTAGGACTTTGGCGCAGGCAAGGGAATAGATAGTTTGCTACAGATGTCAGTTCTTACTCACTTTAAATGAGTAGATGATAAAACAGACTTCTCCCATGTTATTTCAGCATCTCACTGATTCTATACTTCCTTGGACAGTATGTTCTTAGTCAATCCACACTTTCTCTACAAGAAGTTCCATGTGTTTTCCCTAAAGACTGAAATTACCACAGGATAGGGGACTTGGATCTTACCTAAATCTGATTACTCTCAGTTATTGTGGATATTCACCCCTTTACATATAGAGGTGGCGGCTCCAATTATTTAACTTAGAAAAAATGTTTGGAATTTTTTTCTAACATACTTAGCAGATGATAAATAGTGTAATCTGATGTATGCATTTGTCACTGTCTATGAATTTTCAGTGTACACATATTAGCCTGAAGTTAAATTAAAACAGAAGTGTAAGACAAAATGTAATACTTGTTGCGTGATATACAACAGCAAAAAAAAAAAAAAAAATGCCAGCATCACAGTATGCCCCAAAAATTTAATTGTCCTACACTGAAACATCCGAGACTTTATCTGATAGTATTCATAGTACTCTTAAAGCTACAATAATCTAAACAGAAAAAATATGTAATGTGGGCAGCTCATATATATATATATATATATATATATATATATATATATATACACATATACATAAACACGGTTTATAATCAAAACGGGGAAACAGCATCAGTCGACGGCATGTGGTTGACTTGCTGTTTCCAAGCTGGCATAATGTTGAACCAAAAACGATTGACTACACCACAGCGAATGGGTAGGGTAGGTTGATATTTTGTGGTTGACATTGTGTAGGGAAGTTGCGGCTCAGTGAGGAACAGGGAATTAACCCATTTACTCACTGTAGTGGAATCTCCGAGTTGGTCTATTTAATGTGCAGAGGGTGTGGGGGGTGCATAGGGGCATAACCCCACTACAAAATAGTACAATTAAAGTACTGTTGACCTTTTGTGTAATGGTATATTAAAGTGCATAACTGACATCACCTCCTGCTATGTCGAACCAGGAGTTCGGGTATGTTATTTCCATCGTTCTGCCTTTTAGACATGTCAGAAATCAACATTTTCCATCGACAATTACGGTCAACCGATGGAAGCATTTTTAAGAATATGATAGTAAACCCATAAATACACACACACACACACACGCACGCATGCACACACACACACACACACACACACACACACACACACACACACACACACACACACACACACACACACACACACACACACACACACACACGTGCAATATGTTTGGTTAAATATTTAAATAACTGACCATGAAGAAAAGATGCACTTTTGTTCAAACAGATAAAAAATTGACTTGTGTGAGGGAACTGGTTCCAATATCTATTGCTGACTTCCATTTCATGGAAGTTGTGTGACTGTGGAGATGATATATATAATTCAGAGAATGTGGGATGAAGTCACCTCATATAAAAGAACATCTTCTATTTTATATGTATGTATTTATGACTGGATTTGTTTCTTTCTCTGAAAGATTCTATTGTGCACATAATAAATTTTTTTTCTGTGTGTTTATCAATATTTATATTAGTGTCTGGTTTAGTGGTAGACCGTGCAATGAAAGGGCAGTATTTTAGTATTGGTAGTTTGTTGTTAGGTGATATTCTTCACTTTAACATATTTTGTAAGCTGCTGTGTTATTGGATAGCTTCTGATTGTTATTTACCTGTGTGGAAAAAGTCTTGTTGTATTATGTGTGTATGTCCATTGCAAAAGTTGGATCATTTGATTATTTGAGGGTTGATGATTTGAATGTTTGATTATTGCAACGATTATATATATATATATATATATATATATATATATATATATATATATATATATATATATGGATTCCCTTTCAAATATCAAAAGACCAGAGTCCAGAACCTACTTTTTGTGACTAAAAAATAATGAAAGTTAAGATACTGAATCATGTACTTTTTCCCAGGGCAAGTGAATACTTATATGCCCTTTTTCCCACTGTAGTGCGTTCTGGAGTTCATACATATAGTTAGGGGGGTGTGGGGGGCATAGACTCCCACCTAGGTGTATTTCAGATGGTTCATTGTGTACTGTGTAGTCTCAGGCAAGTGTTTACTTGCCTTGGGAAAAAGTTTGTGTTTCGGGATTTTAACATTCGTTAATTTTGTCTTGCGAAAATAACGTTTGGGATTCCGGTCTTTCAATATTTGAAAGGTAATCATATATGTGTGTGTGTGTGTGTGTGTGTGTGTGTGTTTGTGTGTGTGTATACAAATGTGTATGTGTATATATGGAAGGCACAGTGGTGCAGGGGTTTGCATTGTCACCTCACAGCAAAGGGTTCTCAGGTTCAATTCTTGGCTGGGGTGCCTTCTGTGCGGAGTCTGCATATCCGTCCTGCATTCATGTGGGTTTCCTCTGGTTTCCTCCCCACATTCCAATGACATGTGATTGGAGTGTTTCTCTCCAGGCCTCTACTGTAAATAAATGTTATATATATATATATATATATATATATATATATATATATATATACATATATATATATATATATATATATATATATATATATATATATATATACATACACATATGTGTATGTTTGTTTGAGCATATTTATGTATCTATAGAATATTGGGATGTGTTATATTTTATTAACTAGGAATTCCTGTTCAACTTTTTATGCAGTAAGTCGGATTCATTATTAGATAGTTCCCTCCCAAAAATCATCAAACTGCTAAGAGATATTGCCTCATCTTTGCAGGCATTTCTTATTTTCTATAACTTTTAATTTTGCTTGTCATTTTTCCTATGTATGTTAACATACAGCTGCACAGGTCATGATGATCACAGATCAGGAACACGTCGAGTCTTGCACAAAACTTTCATCATAATATACAGAGTTGGTTAATGGATGCATTTCTTCATAACATGTATGCCTGCCTTTGGGCTTTCTCAGGGTTATACTCTAACATAGTAACAAGCCCTAAGGCCTTTTTTTGTACTTAAGGTTCTGTCATGTTCAGAAACTAGCTTAGAAGTATGGCACAGCTAGAATATTTTATAGATAACTGACTCTAAAATGAAATATTGTGATCCAACAGTCTAAGATAGGAAGGATTAACCATGACTCCACATCTGTCTAGATTCCTGCTTCCTATACAACCACATTTTCACTGCACTTCATTAACTACACACACACCTCACAAAAAGAAATGTGAGAAGTGAGTGTGAATGCTATCGTGCCTTTGTCCTTCTCAGATTACTGAAATATTGACAGTAATTTAATTTATACACACATATATATTCTATATATATATATATATATATATATATATATATATATATATATATATTATCTCTTGTGCTATACTACAATAGCACTTCTTTTCAGCAGTAACACTGTGATGCATTAACACAATACCAGCATAGAAGTAGCTGAGTCTAAGCTGTCAGAGCAGGTGACATCTGGGAATAGCAGTGCTGTCAAAAACAAGTATGCTAAGTGATACCAGAGAAGACAAGCTATGTAGAAAAACACAGAAGATGAAGTGTGTGAAACAAAATGCTGACAAGGCTACATACACAAATGAAGGTGGTTTCCTAGCCTCACCAAGTATAAGAAAGCTATACAGAACTGGATATGTTAGCTTGGACAAAAGTTATGTCATTCTTGTACTACACAAGATAAATCTCAGATATTGAGTGAAAAATGTTGGAAGGAGGAAATCTGGGTGCTGCAAAGACAAGTATATCTTCTGTTCCATAAAGATATGTTGAATGTCAGTGATGCTGGGGTCAGTCATTGTTTAAATTATTAATGCATCTGAGCTGTGAAAGGCATACCTCTGGCAGACTAGAAATTCTTACACTGCAAAGTATTTTCTGAAAAGTATTGTTAGAAAGCATATAACAAACCTTAATAATAAGATATCAACAAATCAAATTAAAATGCCAATATATTAAAATATATGCAAACAGGGAATTGTATTACTTAAGTTTCACAAACAACTTTTCATATCTTGAATATCGTACAACCTTGATATACAGGGTTGCATTCGCAGTCCTGCCCAGTCCTCAACACCATGTAGAAAATGGGAAAATGGCTATGATGATGATGATGATGATTAATAGTCCTGCATTTCAGATAAGTATAAGAGGAATCGGAGAAGAGCGGTGCTGTGCTTTGTTTACATAAGGAAAACACAGACAAGCTGTTTGGCTTTCATAACTTCTCAGTCCAGCTCTGAAATGGCCACAGTAGTTTTGCCCAACAGAATCAGACTAAATCAGTTGAAAGCAGTGTAGGCATGTGAGGAATAATTTATTTTTATGTAAAGTCATGAATGTTATTGGGCATTTTGTCAAAAGGCTGTGGGTATGGGCCTGTGTGGTTAGCTCAAGATTTTCTACGAGAACCTCTGCTCACCTGAGCTGATCTCTGCTGTGACTACAAATTTTCTAAACTGTATTAAGTTTTCTTTTATTCACTGTAAAAGGTGTCTATCTATGGACACCATAGGTTCATTGTTAAAGACTTGGCCAGTCACTCTTGAAGGCCATTTTAAGATTAGCCAGTTTCCATTTTTGTGCTTGAATTAACATGTCCCATTTAGCTTGAAATTGGTCTTACTCATCCTGTGGTCAAAATTATATATTATCCCTAATGAGAATAATTCAGATCATACCATACATAATTTGAGGGGAACCACACATGAGATAAATCATTTAGGAGCAGCCTCTGTCCATTAATACTACAGGGGCAGTCCTGGGGTAGATTTTCTGTTTCTCATCCATAGATCCAGGTTGCATGTGAATATGGACAGAGATGAACTTTCTTTTATGCGATTGGGGCATCTATTCCAGAGCAGAAGGATAAGGTTGGAAAGTGGGTAAGATAGGAACGTTGGAACTAGGAGGAAGAGAAAACAACGGAAATACAAAAGAAAACAGTAAGAGGACTGTGCAGGAGGAGGTGGGAGAGGAAGGGCATTGTCTTTTTGTAGGATATGACCCTCCAATTTTGCTTTTTTAAGGGGTAAGTGAGGTAGGAGAGATGGTGAGGAAAGACTTAAGGAACACAAAAACATAATTGACAGATGGGACACACAGGAACACTAAGGTGGGCTGACTATGGGGGGAGGATGAGACATACATATAGCAGATGGACCTAAAAAGGGGAGACTAGACATCCATGAACCACCAACCACTACAGTCCAGATGACCTCAGTTAACCCCCCCCATGATATACCTGGAGGGGGATCTTGATAGTGGCTCAATGGTTGGAGTTGACCTGGTAAGCAAGTCTTTCACTCACTACTCTCTTTAGAAGAGATTGCAGACCTGAAAGGTGAAGGTTTTTTCTTTGAACCGAGGTGGCATGGATCTCAGTATCTGGCTGAAGGAAGCTGATTGGCTTTCTACAGTAAAAGACAAAGATGAGGCATTAGGACACTATATCAGGGGCAAGCAGTGGGTGTTAGATGAGCTAGTTATGGCTCTGGAGAGAGCAAATGTGTGGAATCAAGTAGTGGCCAGCCTTAGTGCAGTAGTAGGAAGGATCCGTACCTTGGCAAAGTGAAAGAAAAGAGACAAAGGCATGATGGGCCATGGCAGGAAAAACATTATGTAGAAAGTGACTGCTCATTGCATCTCTGGTGGTGGCGTTTCCCAATTCTACCTTTTGAGGCTAGATGAGCAGTATCTTCTTTCTATGGGGGGGAGGGGGCAGGATTTAGATGTAGATGAGGATGCTGCTGAAAATCATTAAATGTGGTGTTTACTTAGACAGTTTAACAGCCACAGTCAGGGAGTGTAGCAGGATAGTGTGTAGCTTGATTTACTACATTATACTAAGTTATATTTGGCATGACACCTCTGCACTTATCACCCTTACATGTACCAGGTATGCCAATGAAGTCAGCTGCAGCACAAAGTCTACAGAAAATGCATGGGAAAGTGTTGTCATTCTACCTATACTTAAAAGTTGTTATCCCTGTCAAATGTGAAATTAATGATATCTTAACATTTTTTCACATGGTCTGAACCAGAATTAACCACATCCTTAGTTCTCCCTGTCAGATGTGACATTACTGATTTCTTAACATTTTTTCACAGGGTCTACACCAGAATTAACCACATCCTGTGCATTTTCACAGCAGGCTGTTGTTGTTAGTGGGATCGCTATTGATGAAGATGCATTAACTCTCATACTCATGACACAGCATGAGAAGAGCAGCCACCCAGCTGCAAATCTACTGGCAGGCCTCCTTACACCACAGCAGGTGGATAACTCCTTAGGCAGTGACATATGGTCACATACTCAACATAATAAGGAATTAGCATTACAGTGAGTGGAATAGCACTTAGCTCAAAACCTCCTTTGTGTGCACTGCCTGAACCCCATAATGAAAATGCTACCATTTTAGAGGTAATAGTACCAGCTATAACACCTGTACACAGAGTTGCTAGATGATGACATATTACACAGCTACGACGACATACAAAGCCTTGACTGCCAAGTACTAGATGTGCCATGACACAGTTCAAGCCCAAACTGCTGCCACTGAGATTCAGGCAGAGATGATTAGAGTACTGTAGGGTATACATCAGGAATTTTACTAGTACAAGGGTATGTCTCAAGCCAGGAACAATGTCATGATGATCCTCATGTACAGTATGGTTGCACACACAGCATCCATGTCTGTGTCCATGTCATAATTTTCAACTGTACAGATTTTCGCAGAATGTCCAGATTTTGTCCACTTTTCATAAAATTGCATTTTTTAGGCAAATTAGTGGTAAATCATTAAAGACTGAAATTTGAAAATAATGACAGACATTTGAATTTCAGACTTCATATCCTTCAGAAAATTCATGCTAATGCAAAACCTGTTACTCTATCGGGTCTATATTACGTTATCAAAAAGTGATTTTGCCGAACTGCATCTACATCGTAAATGCAGTTCGGCGAACTGTTGATGGTGAGACTGCAGTATAGTGAAGATTAGAAATTTGCCCTTTCCTCACTGTAGTGCAATCTCAGAGTTGATATATATAATTAGTGGGGTGCAGCCCCCCACAAGAGCGAATTTGCTGAATTGCATTTCCAATGTAGATGCAGTTCGGCAAATTCACTTTTTGATTACATAATATAGACCCACTCTGTCAACTTTCTCAGTTTGTAAGAACAATATTTAAAAAATGCCCCTATTTCTGGGCCGTTGTCCCACTTTTATTTATTGCTTTGTTCAGATTTCTTGCTCTAAGAGGTTGAGAGGTTTGTATACACTTGTAAAGGCTTACCAGACATACATTGGCAACACAAGTGGATATCACCAGAGTGCTGTTCACAAGAGTGGCGGATGAGTAGGAAGGATACCATGTACTAGAAAATGCTGCAGGCACTCTTGTAGCTTTCCACAAGAAAAAGGCAGCCAGTCCTCATCAGACTTTCAGAAACTATGATAGGACATTTCAATCAAGTTCTAGCTCCTGTAGCATGGTTAGGTCAATGTCAAGAGGTTCCAATGCATCTAGTAGATCCCCTCATCAGACCAACTCTGCATCAAGCTCACATGCCTGCATTTGCTGTCAGTCTATGGGACCACCATCCACAATGTCCTTAAGGGTTATTGTGTATGACACCTCTCAAATACAACTTTCATTTTCAACATCAAAACGAAGAAGATAGTACTCAGTCAGTAGTTAGCTACTTTTCAGACTGGCAATGCTGCACCCATATCTTACTATTATCTGAAAAGCATAAGAGAGAGAATACCACAGGAAAAAAAAAGAAAGAAAAAAACAATGTCTTGTAATATGTCATTTGAGCACAGTAACATTCACCGTGATATGTTCTTGTATTGGGATTCATTAACAACTACACTAAGTATATACCATTCTGAGTGAACAGACATCACAAGCAGAACTCATATCTTCTTCCTCATAATTTTAGATTTCCTCCTGATTTTCTTGCAGCCATAAATATTGAGGGGGAATCATAGGTTACCACAAAGTGTACTCTTAGTGTAGTCTTTCTGGGTCACTAGGAAACACAAAAAGTATGGTAGAGACGTTCTTAAATACAGATCTTGTACTATTAGTGTAGGTGTTAATAAATCTGGCCCTTTATTTTTTCTGTTGATATATTATCAGTTGCACTTTTAGACCTGTGTGTTGATACTGTTATTATTTTTGTAGTTCCCTGGATTTTTCTATGTTTTAGCCAAAATAGTTTATTCTGGGACCTTAGTCTTGAAGCTTCATTTGCAATGTTGGGAGAATTCTGTTTCACTATAAGATCTGAGCATTATTGATACATTGTTCTGCACTCTTATCGCCATAAGTAGAACTACATAAAAAGCAAGAGGTTTGTATTTTGAAATTGGTCTGGGTGAGCTCTTGCAATTTCATTTGCAGTTGTGGGAGAATTGTGAATTACTGCCAGATGTTGGCCTTGTTTAGTCATTTATTACTGCATGTTTTTCCATAAACAGTGTTAATGATAAATTTCTGCCTAGTCTGTTGACTTAGACTAAAGTGGGATTGCAATAGTAGCTGTATTGTAATTTCTGCTGCAGGATTTGTGCTTCTGTGTTTCTGCAATTGTTTACATTCTAGTTTTGCTGCCAGTCTTATATTCTGCTTATCATTTGCATGCTTAAAGTAGCATTCCAGCGCTTTTCTGTTTGTACCAATACTGTTTTTACCCTATTGTGTCTGCCCCACCCCTCACTGATAAATCGCATGTATACATTTGGAGCATTTGTCTGTTTTTTTGGCTTATTCCCACAGTGCCATCCAGGAGAAGATAAGTACTTTTACTTAAAAAAATTCTATTTATTTAACATATTGAAATGTACTGCCGTTGTTTTATTGAATTATTTATTGCATTTGTCTACATTTTAAGACTGTAAAGAGCATTTGTTTTCCAGTGTCCCTACTGCTGGACTAATTGCTTGAAAATCATCATAAATGTGTTGTCTTACCTAGTTACTAAACTGGTTTCTGTCAGCTTTTCACATTTAGCAAACGTTTGTGCATTTTTACAATAAGATGACTTGGGATTACACATTTAGTGCAACAGGAAGTAGCCTAGACTGTCTGGGTTGGAAAACACATAGGAGGGCTTAAAGTGAGGCCATTTTGGTGACCACAGAGCTATTGGAATTTATCAGTTCTTTGTGTAGACAAAGGCACTTAGAAACTAAATTTTCTGTATAAAACTAACTCTGAAACAGTAGCCAGTAACTCAGCTGCACAAAGAGCACCTTGTTTCTGTGCTGAGGAGCACTGCACCATGAATCTACTTCTACATAGCCTAGTTTTTGCTTCTAGCCTCAAAAGTACCCAAGCTAGCCAGTTATTAACCCATCTTTTACCACACAAGTTCACCTAGAAAGACCTGACATCATGGATATGTAATTACCCCATCACCAGCCTAGTGGATATGGCCATCCTGAGGGACTGTAGTAAATGTCTCATGTTCAGTGATAACCGACCAATCCTTTGAGAAACTGATACAGTATGCAAGAACTGTAATTACACAATGCCATTGCAGGCAAGACTCTTGCATACAAGCATTTGAAAATAACCATCAGGTTGTCACTATGACACACACACTACACCCACTACACACAGTATGCAGCTGACACATATATCAACATATGATGAGGCAATAAAAAACAATATTCCTAAACCACAAAGACCACCCATATACTCAACCCACATCAATTATCTACAGCAAGATGTAAAGCACACTACAGAAACACCACACATGCAATCACACTCCATGGAGCCACAGCTAAAAAGTCCATAAAATAAGCCAACGCAATACCCAATACTCTAGTTATGGAAGACTCAATTGTCAGACACAGAGATGCCCACTCACTAGGCTGAACATCTTGGTCAGTTGCCTTTTAGAGGCCAGGATCAGACAAGTGATTCACACAGTTAGGTCACTGAACCACAAGTAAGACTCAATCATATCCCATGTGGGTTTAAATAATCTGAGATGTACATCCCTGGACTATATGAAGAAAGACATTGTGGAGCTCTCAGACTGTATGTCCCAGGCTAGAATGAACCTACCACTGAGCAGCATCCTTCCTTGCTTCAATGTGAACAGAAGATGACTGACTTAGTTTCTGTTGTCATTCAAAGGGGGTACGGTATTTGTGAACATGGGAGGATATAGTCAACAGACCATGTGGCTTTGCCAATATGGTCTGCACAATTTGCCCCTAGGTTTCCAAATATCAGATAAAACATTGTCCTCCTACAAAGTTCCTTTTTTAAGCAAATTTGCAAAACTTATAACTTAGCAAAATCAACCCAAGGCAATATAAAGGTGCTACTGCTCATTGACAGGAGCCTAAACAAGAAACTCTCTCCCTCCCACCTCTCCTCATCTTGGAGGATGAAGTTATCAAGACATGATTTAAAGCCATAGAGAGCACCCAGGCAGTACAGTGATACAATGCCTTCCACACATTTATAACAGCTACTGCACATGTAGGTACTATAGGTGTAGGTGGCAAAAACAAACATATCTCAAGGCTGGTCAAACAGGATGATGTGATTGAGATTTTCCATGTTCAAATTACCATAGGTAGAGTCCCATATCATATCCTTGTAAGCTATAGATCACCCTCTATGACCCATGAAACCCACAGTTCATACTTAGCACTACTGGAGACACTCTCCATTCAACTCAATGGAATATTCATGAAGGACTTTAACTAAAGCTGTAAAAACTTACAATCCTACATGACCCAAACTTGCAAGCCTGGGAGATTCCAGAAACTTATAAACACAACCAGTGTGGACCACTTAGTTTGTATGTCCACTAGGGGTGCAAACATGTAGATCATGTACTCTCAAATATTGGAGAATGCTGCAACCCCACTCCCTACCCACTACAGTGTCCTCTTTGGTAAGGTCACACCATAAAGCTTCTCCTTCAAATTAAAAATCAATGCAGTGATCTCAGCAGATCCTGTAACAGTTAGGAGGTACTCTGTGGAAATTACCTACTGTTAAGCATTTTCTTGACAAAATTTCAAGCCTCTAACAACCCAGAGAACACAACTGTATATGCAGACTTGTACACAGAAACCCTGTACAGTCATGTCAATAGATGCAGTGAGACAGCTGTGCCTACCAGAAACAACCTTAGAGCAAATTCAAAAAAGTCTGAAAACTCACAGAGGGTACACAACAGAATTGATTATTAATGGAGCCACTTACATGGAGTTGGACGATACAGGAAACTATCTGGCTGGCAAAATTCATCTCCAATTTTATTCCCTTCTCCCTCCAGCTGTAATGTCATCGATGGCCCTAATAATATCCCAGGACATCTCCTTAACAGCCTGAAGGATAACTTATCTAGAACTCTGGAGTGACCATTTATCCACAGCCTCCTGACAGGCTTTGAGCTGCAAGAATGTGGACTGCAACAGTCATCCTTCTGCACAAGGGCAGTCCATCGATGGACCTTGGGAACTACATACCCATAAATCTGGCTAGTCTCATATGCAAAGCCATGGAAATAATTACCATGGATATGATTAATAATGACATAGAAAATCTTCAGCATCTGGATCCAACCTAGTTTAGCTTTGTCAAAGGTAGGTCATGCCTACTCAACCTGGCAAATTTCTTTGAAAAGGTCACCAAGGCAATAGATGAGTTCAAAACAGTGTATAGTGCCTACCTTGATCTGGTTCAGACATATGATATAGTACCCCACTCAGGAATTGTAAACAGAGCAGACAGGGAGACATGATTGAGCTTGCTGAATGTGTGTCCCAGGCAGGTATGTCCCTAGCCTTAAGCCGCATCCTACCATAACCCAGAATGATGCTTGAATACAAATGGAAAATGATTGACTTTAACAATTGGCTTAGTTTTGGTGCCATTCCAAGGGGCTCCAGTACCTTATAGCCTGGGAGGACATGACTGACAGTCCATGATGCTTAGCCAGAGATGGCCTTCATCTGTCTCCCCTGGTCTTCAGGCTTCTGGCAAAGGCTCTTTCCTCCACCGTAGTGCCTTTTATAGGCAAAGTCATGAGGACAAAATTACCAATGTGAAAATTCTTCTAAATGATAGCTAAAGATCATGCTGCTAAATGCTAAGAGTCTTAATATGAAACTGCACTCACTGCCGGCATTCCTTACCCTGGAAGATGCTGACATTTGTGCAGTCACTGAAACCTGGTTCAAAGCTGTGAACAGCATCCCAGCCTTACCAGGTTACTCATCCTAACATACTTTCAGACCCCAAATGGAGGGCTACAAAGCCAAAGGAGGTGGAATTTCAATATTTTTCAAAGATATACACACCTCTATGCTGGTCAAACAGTATGATGCACAGGAGACACTCCATGTGCAGTTAACTGTTGACAAAACACCTATTCAAATCATAGTTAGCTAAAGACCCACAACCATGACTCAGAAGCCCACTCCACCTATCTGGACTTACTTGAATCCATCAAGATTCAACTTTCAACGCTGATCCTGGGCGACTTTAGCTACCCAACCATAGAGTAGAAGACCTATTCTAACCCAAACATGAATGCCCAGAGATTCCTTGACCTTGTCAATACCAGTGCATTGCATCAACTTGTCGACACCCCCATAAGAGGTGAAAATATCCTGGACCTGGCACTAACCAACATGAGTAGCACATAGCACCCTTAAAGTGTCATCCTTCTTGGTAAGAGTCGACCTTAGAGTGATCACTTTTGAAGTCTCCATCTCCCCTGAACCCCCCCCCCCCACCAGGGTCTAACAAAAAAACTTTTCCAAAGCTGACTACAACTTCCTAAGAGCAAGTATAAGCAGCTTCACAGCCACCATCCTTTAATTTGGAACTAGCACTAATGTCCAAGCCTACACCAAAAAAACTATACGAGCACCTACACAGCTGCATGGACTCAGCATTACCTGACAGAACCAAATCATCTTCATCAAGGAGAAGTAAACCTGTCTGGTGGACAGCAACAATAAACAAACTCTGTAATAAAAGGAAAAAATGGCTGTCCAGGACCAAGAAGGAGCAAGTGCCAAGTTGGAAGCAATCTCTCCTTTGTTTGAACAAGCAAATAAGGTCACTGGTGAAATCCTCCAAGGCAAACTTCGAGTCCAAATTGGCCACATCCACAAAGACAATCACAAGGCCTTCTTCACATATGTCCACAATCTGAAAGGTAACACCCAAATCTACTCTGAACTGGTTGTCAAGAACACCACATACACAAGTGCCGTAGATATAGCCAACCTACTGGAAGACAGGTTCAGTGAAAACTTCAACCCTTGTACCCCCAATCAGTAAACCAGGACATCCACAGCGGCTGCCCCCTCCCCTCATCATGAGGCAGCAGGTCTTAATGCTCTCTCAAAAGCAAAAAATACAGCCTCTATGTGAACTGACAACATCTCTGGCTGTGTCCTACATGAACTCATGCAAAAGCTCTCAGCACTGTTAGGCATCCTCTTCAACCAAAGCCTGAGCACCGGCTTCATCCCAGCCAAATGGAGAACAGGCACTGTCATCCCTCTACACAAAGGTGTGATGTTCACCAACCCAGGCAATTATAGGCCTGTCAGGCTAACTAGCTTGATCTGCTAGGCCATGGAGTGCATTATCATGGACCTTATAAACAAGGACATTGGCAACTTCTAAAAGCTTGACCCCACACAGTTTGATTTTGTCAAAGGCAGATCATGCCTGTTAAACTTGGTTGACATCTTATAAACAGTCACCAGAGCCATGGATGAGGTGAAGGCGGTGCACACTGTCTACCTTGACCTAGCCAAAGCCTTCGACACTATGCCCCACTTGGCCATAATAGATAAACTATACCAGCTAGGCATCAACCCGTATGTTAGCAAATGGGTAGGTAACTGCTTCACTGATAGAACCCACTCAGTCAAAATAGGGGAAGCTACCTCTAGTAGTAGACCCGTAAAGAGCGGCTTACCCCAAGGATCAGTCTTGGGGCCTCTATTGCTTGGGATATACTTTTTCTGAGGTGCAAGCCAAAGCCAGTGATCTGCTGCTGACCAGGTTTGCAGATGACTGCAAGCTGGGTGCTGTCTTAAATTCCCCTAGTGATGTGAACATCTTCCAAGAGGGGCTTACCCAAAATAATGGCTGGTTCCAGAAGCATGGTCTCAAACTGAATGCCAAGAAATACATCATTATCCCCTTTGGGGGAAATGGCATCCCCACTAATCATCGCATTAATAACAATGTACTAAGCACCCAATCAGTCGTGAGGGACTTGGGCTCCCAGGTTGATAGCAACCTGACTTTTGACCACCATGTTGCCTCAGTTGTAAGCAATACTTCCTAAATGACCCACCTCATTAGTAAGGGTATTTCATCCAGGAACAAGGAGGTCATAATATCTCTGTACTCCTCCCTTATCAGACCCATTATTGAGTACATTGCCCCTTCAGCATATACCTTGTCAAACACATGCAGCAGCTGGAGAGACCAGAGAGCTTCCTGACCAGGAAAATCCAGGGTCAGAAGCAACTATCCTATACACACAAGCTAAAAGCCATGTCCCTCTACTCAGTCTTGTACAGACTGCTTAGAGGTAACCTGTGTCTGGCATACAGACCCAGCCTTGATGGAGTTACTGCATATCTGTAAGTCAAACTCCACTCATGCAACCCACATGGAAGGCCTCAACCTGGTCTGTGACATTATTAGAACTTGTTGGTGGGATAGATCTGTGTCCCAAAGACTCCCCCATCTGTGGAATAGACTCCCTCTTCATTTCAAGCAGAGTACCTCACTAGCCCTCTTTAAGAGGAATATGGTTGACTGGATGGGAAACAGAAAATACACCTCTGGGATCCCACCTGTGTCCCTGTTGTACAGGGGAAACAGGTGCTGACTGTATGGGAACATGGGCAAAATTCTTGGCTAGGCTTTTAAGGGCCTCCAGGCCAATAATCTAGTATTATCCTATGAACCTCTGAACTCATGGAATTAGGCATTAACACTTATGTAGTGCGTGGAGCTTGGAGTTTACACTCTGATATCAAGAAAACGATAAGTCAATTAAGCACTACTATAGCCAGAGACCCATCTCTCACAAGTGCTAAGCACTCCTTGCTTAACTTGTTAAGGTTGGGTCTCATGCTAGGCAGGTAAATCTGCCAGTATTGACCAACAAAGACAGTAGCAGAATAAAAAACAGATTAATTTCTGCCTGCTGTCCATACTAGTAATGTGTCTCTGACTCCCTGGTCTAAACTTAGAAAGTAGTAAAATAACAGGATGTGTGTTTTTGCCTAGATTTTCTGAAGGATACAATATCTGAAACTCAAATGTATGTCATTACTTTGTGAATTGAGTCTTTAATAATTTGTCTGAAAAAAACAAAGAATTTATGAGGAAGAGATCAAACATATAAGGAAAAAATCTGGACATTCTGCAAAAATCTTGACAGTTGGCAGTAATGGCAAGGTGAGTGTAAACTTACAAGAGTATTGTTACACTGTCTTTCTGACAGTGCTTACTAAGATCTTTATGTCTTTGAAACCCAGTAAAATACTTAGCATTTTTTTCGCTGTAACTAGTAGAACACGGAGCAGATAAAGCTCCATGCATTACAAAGAATTATGATTAAGTCTCTGATCATGACCTTTGATTATGTGTTCCTGACATGGATGCCAAGATTCACCTATTGAGCTTTGCTATTGAGGTGAATTTCTAGACATCCCCATTTCAAACACATAATAAGCCGGTTATGATCGGTGACCCATTCATAATTCTCTTTGTTAAGCACTGGCTAGCCAGCTGGCTCTCAGGTAGGTCCCAGGAAGTTAGGTTAGGGGAGACCACTTCTGAAAAGTGGTCAGTAACTAGTGTAGTCCCATAGTGCTCTGTACTGAGCTCACTCCTTTTTGATGTTTACTTCTCAGAGGTCAAAGCCAACATCAAAGGCCTCTGGCAAACCAAGTTTGCAGATGACTGCAAACTAGAAGCAGTCACAGAATCTCCCCAAGACACTAAGATCCTAATTAAGTGACAAATGACTGGTACCAAAGCCACAACTTAAAACTGAATGACAAAATAAGCATTAAAGTACCTGAAAGTTGGCCACCCTAGGAAACTACCTGACTGATAACACACCCCTAACAGCATACTTCTCAACTCCCCAGATTTTCTCAGAATGTCCAGATTTTTGGCTCAAATTTTTTGTCTGTTCCTCATAAAATTTGTGGTTTTCTGGCAAATCATTGGGATGATCTGAGGATTGAAGTCTACTAAATAATGACATACATTTGAGTTTCAGACTTCAAATACTTCATAAAATGTACATTAAACAAACCCTGTTAGTGTAGCAACTTTCTAAGTTTATAAGAGCAATATTTAAAATATGTCCCTATTTTTGGACCTTTGTCCCCCCATTTTGTAGGTCTTTGTACAGATTTATTTCAATTACAGGTTGAGAGGTATGGCGTGGATCCACTAGTCAGGGATTTGGGAAAATATGTGTATAGCAACCAATCTTTCAACTAATATTTGTCTAAGGTAGTAAGGAAATCGTTCTATGCTGGTCAGCTTATAAGTAAGAGCATGACATCTAGTTCAAGACAGTCCTCGTTCTATTGTGTTCGGCCGTCCTCAGACCATTCAATGAAAACAACACTCTCTTTGGTACATACATGTCCAAAAACATGCAGATAATGGAATGTCCAAAGAGATTCCTCACAAAAAGAATACAGGGTGTAAACAACATGTTCTATGCAGATTGCCTCAATGTCCTATTTGTACACTCAGTTTCCTACAGACTGTTGAGAGGTGATCTGCACCTGGAGTACAGGGCATCCTTAGATTATGTTTTAATGGATATTTGCACAATCACAAAACCAACAGTGTCAATCTAGGGAACTGAATCTGGGTTTTGACATAAATAGGACACGCTGGAGAGAGAGAAATGTGTTATAGGTACATAGATAAGTACTAGGCTAGCTGGCCTTGCAGGCCATTTTAAACCTAGCCAATGACCCTTTCAAAGGTGAGAATCAGTCCCTGTACCCTGTGACGATGAGGTAAACATCTTTACCATTATACTATCTTCACCCTCTCTGTCACATAAAATTCCCTTCTCTGCAACAGACTTCCCATCCATGTGAAGCATAGTTTTTTTCTAACCCTATTCAAATATAACCTGGATCAGTGGATGGGAAATCAGAAATTCACCCTAGGTCAAGCACCTGTGTTTCTTATGGACAGGGACAGTCTGTAAATCATACCATAGCATTTTAAAATACCCCTTACAATAACCTCTAAGTCTCAAAAAAACATGCAGGATACATTGTGATGCATTGCTATGATTATAAAGGCTTCAATGGTCATTAGCCTGGTATACAACTATGCTCCTATGGACACTGCAGTGAAATCTATCAGTATAGCACTAAAAATGTTTCATAGCAGCTGCTTTTAAACACTCAAAGTCAAACCCCTATAACTAGAACTTCTGCCATTTATATCTTAACACTGCACAAATGGTGACTGATGTAAAATGTATTAAAGCCACTCTATAGATATTGAAATACCTATTGTTAGCTATAGATTCATAGGTATATGCTAGGCCAATGACCAACAGGGTCTTTATAAGCATAGTCAAGTAACTCAACCCAGTTGTGTCCCCATGTAACAAGGATGTCTATTTGGAGGGAAGTTGCTAAAGGTTTAGTGGGGGTGGGGAGGGTATGTTAGTTAGGGAATATTTACTGTCATCATCTGTGTATCAAAGACACAAGGCCAGATCGGGAGTGAATTTTTGATTTCTCATTCATCGGTCAAGGTTACATTAGAATTGGGTTACGGATGGACTCTCCTTCACATGTATGTAGAGCCTACTCCGGAGCTTGGGGATCCTTTGAGAGACATACCTGTCTCTATAACATGTTCTATTTTATCTCACAAGCAACATTTAAATCCTTGGATCTAGTGTTTATGGTGTTATTCATTTTGCAGATGTGCAAATAGTCCATCAGGGCTGGATCTGAGGATGCCTTAAATGCCAGGCATAGATCACCTCTCTGTAGCCTGTAAAAAACAAAGTGTAAAGCTATGACTTTAAGGTGATATGTGTATGGTAATCTGTTATTACCCTGGATTCTGTAGGTGATGAGCCTCTGTGAGCATTTCAGTTGTTGCATATGCCTCGTCAGACACATGCTGAAGGGGGCACTCTACTCAATGATGGGTCTGATAAGGGCTGAATATGGTACTGCTATAACTTCCTTGGACCTGGATGCCATACCTTTACTTATAAGTTAAACGACATAGAATGATTTTCTTATTACCTTGGCTACATGTTGGCCAAAGGCCAGCTTACTGTCTACATGTGCTCCCAGATCCCTATCTAATGGGTCAACCCTTAGGGGTGTCTTATAAATGGAGTAATTAACCTAGGTGGACATTTTCTCAAAAGGTATTATAATGTACATCTTGGCATTGAGTTTTAATCTGTTGCACCAATCATTTATTTGGGTTAGACACTTTTGCAGGATGTTAGTGTCAAGGGGGAATCTATGATAGCTCCCCAATTTGCAGCTGTCTGCAAATTTGGTGAGCCAGAGGCCCGTGACCTCTGAGACATAAGTGCTAAACAGCAGTGGGCCCAACACTGAGCTCTGAGATACTCTGCTGGTCAATGGTCATTTGGGAGAAGTGGTGTCACCAATCCTGACTTCCTGGTTCCTATCTGTGAGCCAGCTGGCAATCCAGTGGGGTATGTAAAGATTTATGCCTGGTTCAGTGAGTTTGTCATTAATAACTGAGTGAGGTATTGTATTGAACCCTTTATGCACTGTTTTCATTTCATCCAATGCTTGAGTAACCCACTCTAAGTAGGCATGACCTTCCTTTGACAAAACCAAACTGGGATGGATCCAGTACCTGTAGGTTGCCAATGTGTTTGCTGATCATTTTCATGATAATTTGGGGCCATAAAGGCAATATGGGTGCAATCTATCAAACCACCACCTCAGGAAAGCATGCCATCCTGTAGAAGGCATGCATGGTACTGCCTTCATCCTGAGGTTACACTGGGAAACAGATGTTCTGATTCACATCTGCCAAGTGATATGTAAAGGAACAACTGGAGTATCCTCAAGTCCAGAACCGGTAAGATACACGGTGTGTCTTCAGTTTATCTCTGGGTAGTCTCAATGGCAAATAAAGTGAGAGCTACACATACAGGCATAGGAAGAACATACATTCCCCACCCCTAGTTTGTGGCCTATACAAACTTCTATACAAACTTAGCACATCCCATATTATGTCCATGTCTGCTCTAAAACTACACACAATTTCCTGATCAGCCGAAATTATGTGGGCAGCTTTTGTCTATATCCTCTTCCCAGGTGCTGAGAATTATTGGATGCAGACAGTTTTGACACAACCAAAAAGAGCACCTCAGAGTGGGAGACCTATGCTAGCAGTAAACACAAGCATCACTGTGGACTGCAAAGTGGACGGAAAAAGCACAGCTTTGATTTTCATACTACTTCTATGCACAGCACAGATGCACATAAAAATGACTATGAATTGCTCTGATGTAGGTAGGACTCCTATTGCACATAAGATAGTCACGCATTTTTCATAGAATATTCATTTGCATCTCATTATTACTTCAGTTGCATGCTACTTACCTGAGTGCCACTGATGTCTCTGAATCTTGCCTTAACTGTACTTAGACACAGCTAGAACAGTTATGAATACTGCCCCTAGTTTTAAAGCACTTTCATTCAGCCAGACGTCAGCTGTTGCATGGCATCAGGAAATTTATGTATGTACACATATATGTGGGGGCTCATGCCCTGTATAAACTATTTAGAAACAGCCCAGAATTGGAAACTGCTGTCTAAATTAAGTTATAGAAACGCAGACAGAATTAGGAAGCTGTATACACAGTTTGGAAGTGTATAAAAATAGAGGTAGTTTCTAATTAATAAGAATAACTGTGCTTCTTCAGGCAAAATAATGTTAGTCCTCACTGCTTTACATTAAATAGTGTGTTCACCACTGTTAATTTTTGTGAGATAATTAGAATACCATAGTTTACAATTTGTCATTGGCAACTATGGATATTAATGAAAATACAAACCAGAAGTAATCATGCATTATGAGCCCAGACGTCCACTGCTGAGAAACATAGCAGGCACTGTTATATCAGTAAAATTAAATCAGTGTCCACCTTGTTCTACATTCTCCAAAGAAAGTTGGGGAGATGTGGGAGTGCTACTACAGGTGTGATACCAGATGAGAGTGCTGATTTAAAATGTGTGTCTTTTCACACACACACAAGAGACAACTTCAATAATAATAAGGAACCTAGTCTTTACTATTGATTAGAAAGGTTGATATGTGTGAGGCAAGCCTGCTATAACAGAAGTAAAAAAAACATAAAAAGAGAAAGAAAACTCTCCTGAAAATTCTAATATTCTCTATTTCCAGTGTTGATACTTCTACTCAAAGACAGGGATATCTTTTACCCTGTAAAGAAGTAAGGATGATCCAAAGAAGAAAAAAGACCAAATTCTGCCTGTCAGAAATGAATCCTATTGCTTAAGACAGTCTGGGATTCTGCAAGGAATCCTTTCGGTTTGCCAACACTATTCCCTGAGAGATTAGGCACAGAACTCCACTACTCATCCAAGGAGCAAAGATATTTACCAAGGCTTTTTTTCCAGACTACAAACTTATGGGAATTGAAAAAAAAAAAAAAAGACTTTTGTGAACTTTTCCAATGCAGACAGATATGAAAGACTTTTAAGACGATTTTCATCTTAAAAAATCTGAGCTTCCTAAATTTATGGACGCTGAAAACAAGCAAGGGCGTTTTACTTTTATTTGTCTAGCAATGTAATTTACTTCTAATTAGTTTCACTATCTTAACTGCTATTTTAATGCATTATTTATTATACAAAATCAACATTGTGTATGCTATCTGACCCCGTGGTGATGGTGCTGCGGTAGCGTTGTCGCCTCACAGTAAGATGCTGTCCGGTTCGATTCTCAGCTAGAGCATCTTCTGCGTGGAGACATGCGTGAATGGGTGTACCTTCGCTGAAGGTTGTGCATCAGGCCTGGCAAGCCAGTACGTAAAAATCAAGTGCCAATCTTTAGCAGACCAGAGTTCCGCTGTGGCGACCCCTAACCGGGAAAAGCCGAAAGAAACAAACATTGTGTATGCTAGCTATTTTAATATGTATGACTGAATGACTAACTTATAACAATATGTTTGTAAACAGTACAAAATAGTTACTGAGACAAATTTATCCCTTGTGTATTTTTTTTCTGCTTAATATTTTTGTACTGCCTTTTGGGATTAGGAAAATAGACAATGCTATAATGTTCTTATATTCCTGCCTATTGCTACAGCAGATTGCCAGTGTGAGTGGCCATGCATTCTTTGACTTCTCTGCTCAGTTGTTATATAGCATGAGTTACTAAAAAAATATCTTCTGAAAAACAGCAGTCATCCACTATGTGCAAAAGATCAATTTTCCAAGGTGCCATCCACTGTTTATCTCATTAGCATGTGGCTTGGAAAAACAGAGCAGGGACTTTGCTGTTCATTTTTGAATTGCTGCACTTTTAAATAACAGTCTTTTTTGAATCATAATCTCCTTTCATAATATGCAAGGCTGGGCAAAGTGGCCTTGCTTCATATGCAGATATTTATCAATACCTAATGGCAGTTCAAATTTAAAGCTACTTTAAAACGAGAGCCATAACTATCTGAAGTATCATACGAGTGATCATGCCTCAATCAGTTTATATGTTTTTCAACTAGTGATGCCTGCACCAGTGAATCAGCATTACACTGCCTTCTTCTCCATCCATTATTTTTGTTTGTTTTTCAAATCTTTAACAGACTCCTCAGTGCTGTGCTGCACAGCTTCTCTTTATTTTGTCTTTTTTTCTGCTTCGTATTAGCTTTACATGCATCTAAAAGTTACAGATGTGTTGTCCTGTTTGGAGGACTGATAATTCTCTGTCTATCTAACACTCAACCCCTGGCTGGTCATAGTACTTCACTACATACAGCTGCTACTGCATGCACAAAAAGTAAGTTAAAACCAACCCTTACACATTATTAATTCATTGGTATGAAAAGTTAAACACTATTATTTCTGCCTGGTTTGTCTCTATACTTCCCTTTCTGATACCTGTGCACCTACAGTAATTTACCATATATGCTTCCTCGCAAACATAACAGAAGCCTACAAATGCAGCTAATTATGTACCCTATTAACACTTATTACTACAGGCACAGTAAGGGTTACACCAGTCCTTATGTACAGAGTAATCTTTCCAACTACTTTGATTTTGACACCTTATCACAGTTGCCTATGACTCTTTTATCTAACCTTTAACTCATCATACTTTTCAACTCTGGTTAGAAAATCAAAAGTCACATAAGTATAAATATATTCTGAACAGTAAACACCATTAAAAGCAAAAACACTAATGCTATTCGGTATGAATTGTTTTTTCTAATGATAAATGTCAACATAATTGAAGGCTACACATAAGTTAAAAAAGTACAAACATATTTTTTCTCTAGACTTTCAGACATTTCATGTCATGGAAACCATTTAAACTATCAGGAGCACTTTTGTTGAGCCACATTTGATAAGCACCTTGCATAACATCTCTTAAAGCCACTCCATCCACTGAAGGTTAGGAGATGTGATTTTTTCCATTGGGTGATAATATTCAATCTAGAAACTAGAACTACCTGGTTTTCGGTAAGGTATTAAGGGTTGCTGTATGCAGACAGAGCCAATCTTCCTCTTCTTTAAAGGAGACCACCTCTTTTGATTCTGTGCCGCTCATCTAACACCTTCCACAATCTGCCTTATTGTCACAGGTCTTCTATCATGCAATCCATCCATCTCTTAGCTGGATGTGCTCATTTCTTCCAGTCTCTCCCATATCTTCAACACTAAATTATCTCTTATTTTCCTATCCATGTGACCAAACCTCTGTAATCTTCTCTTCTTGACTGTCTGGGCAACTGGGGCTTCTCCGACCTATGCTCTGATGTCCTAATTTCTTCATCTGTCTTAAAGTGTAAATCATATCACCCAAGTCAGGAATTCATTTTCTATTGCCTTCATCTTTTTGAACTGCTCTGCCTTCACTGCCAGGTTTCTGTGCCAGTCAGAAGTACTGTCACACCATTGTTTTGTATGCTTAACTTTTCAGCTTCTTTAGCATTCTTCATACTCTACTCCTGACACACTCCACCAGTTAGCTGCAGCACTTCTGATTCTAGCTTTGACCTCCTTTTTCAGACTTGCTTTTACCTGAACCACCCTTCCCACACACTTGAAGCAGATAGTCTCAGTTTTATCTCCATTTTCAGCTTCCTCTTATTTCCCCTGATTTCTGCCATGATAACTGTCTTGTCAATATTAAGCTTCATCCCATATACCTTCAGTTTTGTATTCCAATCCCTAGTCATGAGCTGGTGTCTGTTCAGTGCCTGCTTTTATTGTGCATTATCTGGATACAGCAGCTTTTTTCTGTCCCATCTAGTATGTTGGTTAATGTAGTTCTATGACCAATACGAACAGCTGTTGGCTCAGAGCTGGACCCTGATACACATCTACTCCCACTGGGAACCCATTTGTGAGTCCAAACACTGTCAGGACCTATATCACTGTATCCTTGTATACAGTTTGCACTAATTCTGCTATTTCCTGGACATCAAACCCTCTTAGAACTGCCCAAATCAACTTTCATGGGACATCGTCATGTGCTATGAAAAAGTCTAACAATGCCCACTTGGATGTTTTGCTTATCTTCAGATTCATCTCCATTCTCTTTCTCACTGCAAACATTGGGTCAAGTTGTGCTGCGTTCTGATCTGAACTTAAACTGCCGATCTCCCATCCTACACCATTATGTGTATTCATTATTCATTTAGCAAACTCCCTTTCCAAGACTTTTGTACAGTATGACAGGAGTTTGATTCCTCTATGCTGCTAACAGTTTTTGAATGCCCCCCCTTTTCTCTTTGAATTAGAATACTTATTTTCCATTTATCTGCTATATGCCTTTCTCTCCAAACTGGGAGGAGTACCCTCAGGAGACATGTCTCCCCTAAATCACCTGACATCTTCTTGTGTATACTGACATCATCTAAGCCTGCTATTTTCCCTGACTTCATTTGTTTAGTGTTATTCTTTCTTTCTCTAGTTTGGGTTTATTCTTTTTCTTTCATCATAGGCTGTGCATGGGGCAGTACAGTTTCCATAAGGTTTTCTTCGATCAGATGCTACTGCAAGAACTCCTTCAACCAGTCTTTGATGCTATCAGAAATGGTGAATTGTGTTTGATGACTATCTTCTTTATCTATCTTTGTCTTGAAACCTTATAGTGTCCCTTTGTGCCATCTGTTGAAGTGAATTAGAAGCTTGCTAAGTTTCTCAGATGCCTTCTTTGCCATTCTGACTCTACTCTTTTAGCCTCTTTTTCAGCCAACCAGTATTCCTTCTTTAGCTTGGTCCACCTTTTCTATCTCCAACATCTTCCTGCACTCCCCCTTTGTTTTTATGACTTCTTGAGCTGCTTCATTCCACCACCAGCTTTCCTTATATACATTATTTCTACATGTGCATTTCTTTCCAACAGTCTTCAAATATGTTGTTTTCAAATGCTGCCATTCTTCAGTTCCACCAATTTCCTCTTTTTGCTGAGGAGCTAGAGCCCTTAATGTTTCCGTGAACTTTTGTGTTTTCACAACGGTGAAATTCCAAGTCTTCAACTTAGTCTCTATTGACCATAGAGCCCTCTTTGATTATTATTTGCCATGGTATGTGCCCCCCATTGGTTTATGCTGCTGGTTGATAGTTTCACTTAGGATAACTTTGCAATCTTAGATTTTACCCTGATGGACATTTCTTACTAGGAGGACATCTACTTGAGTTGCCTGTGAACCACTCATGTGTGATCCTGTGGCTGTATTGCAGAACCATGTGTTGTCCACCATCAAGCCATTTGCCAGAACAAAAGTCGAGAATTGCCTCCTCTTCTTTATTCTTGTGGCCTCAACCATGTGGACTCAAGCAGTCCTCATATCCTATTTTGTCTGTCCTTATATGAGCACTCAGGTCTGCCATTATCAATAGAAACTCATTTTGCCCTGTTTTATATAGCTGGTCCTGAAACTGATATTTCAATGTACTCTTTTCCTCTCCATCACAACCCTGCTGTGAGGTGTAGGGTGATTATGAATGCTGTCCTATATTTATGCTGGACTCTGATTGCCATAAATCTGCCACTAATTTCGATTACATCCCCACCATCTTCAGAAGATTCCCACAATTCTCACAAACTTTCTAGTCTGTCCTCCCCCTGTAGTTGACTATGTATCCAGAATCAAGTGATTTTACAGACATTTTGACTCAAATATGAAAATGATACATGTATGCATAATTAACTGAGCTGACAAAACTTGATATCTCTCAGGGTGTACAAAGTACAGTTGTGTAAAATCTTACCATAACAGAAGATATCCTTTTCTTTACTGTTGCAGTATTCTTCATCTAAAGGATCTCCTGTCAAGGATAGCCCAATGTCTGTCCAGTAAACCAAAGCATATAGGTGTCATATATCACATGTATGCTCCCCAGGCAAGGCACAGGACATAAGGTGATTTACAAATGCAAACACTCAGAACTGAAAAAGCCCCATGAGAAAAGGAGAATATGTGCAACCAGGAGGAAAATGAAGGGGGACCCCTCAGCCAGGAGGGCAACAAAAAATACAGGCAATAGCTAGGACAGAGGGAGAAGCAGCTAGGGACCAACTACTGCAACTACAAACCCATGCAGGACAGCCCCGGCAAAGTCTGCTCTGGCCCTAGAGATAACGTCCAGCTTGTAATGTTTAGTGAAAGTATGATCAGAAGACCAAGCACCAGCATCAAGGATAGAATTGGTACCCACACATTTGAAAAAGACACCAGAGGAGGCGACCACCCCGGTAGAATGTGCCATTACATTCAAGGAAAGATATTTGCCATGAAAAGAATAACAAAAAAAATGATCATAGACATCCAGGAGAAGAAGGTTTGCTTAGAAACAGTCAAACCCAAAGTCCTGGGATGAAACGAAACCAAAAAAAAATATCTAAACTGTCTATGCCAATCCAAAATGTGAAGAACCTTCTCACCATCAAACAGCGGAGAAGGAAAAAAGTAAGGATGTTGAATAGACTGATTAAGGGACAACTCATTCATCACCTTGGGCATAAAAGAATGATTAGCATGAAAAGATTCCCTTGTTGTCTTTATGAAAAAATAGAAAAGGAGGAATAGCCATGAGAGCCTGAAATTCAGACACTCTCTTAGCAGAAGTTGTTGTTGTCTCTTTCGGCTTTTCCCAGTTAGGGGTCGTCACAGCGGAACTCCGGTCCGCTAATGATTGGCAGTAGATTTTTACATGCCGAGTTGCCAGCCCTGACGCACAACCTTCAACGAAGGTATGCCCATTCACGCATGTCTCCACACAGAAGACGCTCTAACTGAGAATCGAACAGGACAATATTTTACTGTGAGGCAACAATGCTACCGCAACCCCACCACCGCAGTCACTCTCTTAGCAGAAGTAAGAGCCAAATGAACAGTCTTTCCAGTACAATGTTGTAACAAAGCTGAAGAAGCAGGTTCAAAAGAGTCCTGGGTCAATTTTTTAAGTACAAACTTGAGGTCTCAAAAAGGTAGAATAGGCTTCCTGGGAGGTACAATATGAAGGATGCCTTTAAGTACTGCCTAACCTCAAACTTGAAGGCTAGAGGAGGATTCAAGGGCAGACAAACAGAAATTGCTGACAGGTGAGCTTTACCTGAAAAATATGCCAACTCAGCATGGAGGAGATCACACAAATAAGAGACAACTGGAGGAACCTCAACAGATTGGGGATCCTGATGGCAAGAGAGGCACCAGACAAATAATCTTTTCCATTTGGACATATAGGATTTTCTGGTAGTGGGTTTCCTGGCCTCCTACAGAACCTGGAACCCTTCCTCAGAAAAGAGGTGCCTAAAGGGGATCAAAACTTTGCTAACCCTAGTGTCAGCTGAAGAGTGTACAAGTGAGGATGGACAATAGTTCCCTTGTCAAGTGTGAGAAGTTCCAGCTGGGGAGGTAACTCATGGTATTTTCCCCTGGCCAAGTGAGAAAGAAGGAGAAACCAGTGCTGTCTGCAATAAAAATGAAGCACCAACAAGATTTTGGGATAGTCCTGCCTGATGCTGTGCAGAACTCCTGATAACAGAGGAAGGGGGGAACATACAGAACTATTCACTTCCAAGGAAAAGGACAGGGCATCCACTTTCCAAGTCAGAAGACTAGGAACTCTGTAACAAAATATAGGAAGTTGTCTGTTCAGAGGGGAGGAAAAATATCTACCCGAGGAATACCCCACCTGTGGACAATGTCCAGGAATACATCTCTGTGAAGCATCCATTTGTGAGATTGTGTTCTAGACCTGGTCAAAGAGTCTGCCATGAGATTGTGCTCTGAAGGAATGTAAACTGCCTGAAGAGTCACTTGATACTGGATAGCTAGGCCCACACCTGAAGAGCTAGTGTGCTAAGGAGAAGGAACCTCATTCATCACTGTGGTATTGTTGATGTCAGCATGGGAAAGCTCTGAAGCCTACATCTGAAGAAAACCTGATACTATGAAGGCATCAGAACTGGTTTCTAGAGGTTTATGGTGAACCTCACACTGTGTAAAAGACAGATGATAAACTGGTGATCCTGCAACAGACTGCTGGAAGAAGGAGCTTGAACAAGTAGATCATCTAGGTAGGGAAAAAATCTGTATATCCTGAAGCCTACAAAATGCAATGGCAGGAGTGAGGCATTTGATGAATATCCTTGGGGTAATAGAAAGGCTAAAGGGCAAAGCAGAGAACTGAAAATGCAAAGAAGAAACAGATAAAAATTTCTTGAACACAGAGTGAATGAGAATATGATGGTATGCATCCTTTAAATCAAAAGAAGACAAAGGCCTGAGATAAAAGGAGAAGAGATAACAAGGTCTGAAGGCACAACATACAAAAATAAGGAATCTTGAAAAGAGAAAGATCCAGATTTGGTCTCCATGTACCCTCCTTCCAAGGAACCAAAAACTTTCTAGAGTAAAACCCCTTCCCCACCTGGGTGGGTGGAATGAGCCGAATGGTGCCCTGAACCAAAGAGGATTGCAGAACCTCTGGAAAATGAGGAAGTGCTTCTCAAGGAAGTTGAGGAATGCCTAAAAATGGAGGATGGAGTTTCCAAACCATGAAATATCCCTGTCAGATAATCAATAGCATCCAAGAATTTGAGGTGATCCGATACCAATTTGGAAGAGATAAAGAAAGGCTGAGAGACAAGGGGAACTAGCTGAGGGGATGAGATGGCCAAACATCAAATAAAACTAGGTTTGTCCTAAAAAGAAGGCTTCAGGGAAGGAGGAGTCTCAGACATGGCAGGAGGAACATGCCTAGAACCCTTATTACCCTTGGGGCGGGGGGGATGAGTCAGTCTATGCACAAAAGCAGACTTAAAAGGATAATTCCTCTGGAATTTTGGAAAAGGGGAAAATAAATATGTTTGGCTTTCTGAAAACTCTCACCCTTATCCTGGAGGAACTCAATTAAATCAGCAGCAGCTGTCCCAAAAAGACTTTTGTTATTCAGAGGTGCATCCAAAAGCATGACCTTAATATCATCAGGTAAAGCTTGAAGCCATAGCCAACCATTATACCTCATCACCAAACCAAAAGCAGCAGCCCTGAAGATGCATCAACTGCATCATAGCTGCATTTTATTGAGTTATGGGCAACCTGAGAAGTGGAGCCCAGCAGGGAAAGGGCAGTAGCCTTCCCATCAGAATCAGGGAGGGCAGACACTGGCTTATATTCCTGGGAATGGAGTGCCAAAATACCTGCTTATGTGTGTGTGGTAATTAATGGCCCTAAAAGATAAGGCGGCAGCAGTATAAACTTTCTTGCCCAACCTTTCCATGTTCTGACAATCCTTATTAGAAAGATGGAGCTTGGCAGATATCAGCAACTTAGAATGTTTGTCAGAAGAAAATGATACCACTGAAGTGTCATCAGAAGGACAATTATACAGAAATTTGCCATCCTTAGGCATGCTGTAGAATCTATCAGGTTTCTTAGGCACAAGAGGCTGACAGTCAGGAGCTACAGAGGCTGCACAATGGTGTCCAAAAGGGCAGCCAGACAAGGCGGGACCGCTGATGGTTTGGGAGACTCCATTTGTAGGAGCTCATAGTACCTCTTTTGAATGCCAGAGACCTAGGAACAGTTGTACTCAAAATGGTCCATCATGTGGGCAATAATATCCCCAAAGGACAATTCTTCCAAGGAGGAGACTGAACTCAGAGAGTCCTCTTCCTCTGAACTATAGGCCAGAGGGGAAGGAATTTGGGAAAAGTAAGCCATGGATTCTTCCCCAGAATTCAAGTCCTCATCAAAGGAATCCAATTCCCTAGGCCTCTTAACAGAAAATGATGACTGGAAAGCAGCACCTTGAGAAGGCTTCAGGGGAATTAAAGCATTAAACAAACCCTGAGTAAATTCCTGCCATTTACCCTGGGGATAATTTATAACAGGGGATATATGTTTAGTTTTCTGCTTCTTTTTTTCAGTGGGACATCCACCTGAAAAATCCTCGGAGAGCAGACCCTTGATGAGACTAAATAATAGTATTAGGTATCTTCTCTCTTACTAAAATCTGAGGAATCCCCCTCAGCCCCTAGGATATTATCATCAGTAGTTCCCCTCAATGTCTGATGCAGACACTGGAAAAGCCTCTGTGAATTAAGATCCATTGAGATCAGATAGATCATTCAGGGCTTCATTAGCATCTAGGGGAGGTGGGACAGCTACTGGATCAAGTCTAACCTTTTTGGCCATCTTCTTTGCAGGTTGTTGGCCTTCTGGATGGGAGGATTTTGCCATAGCACCATGAGCTAACAGCTTAAGTCACTGATTCACAAGATATATGGACAAGGAATAGAGATGACTATGTACGGTCTTCAGTACAAACAAATGGCAGACAGAGAACTGCTTATGGTTGTGGGAAGAACCCAAGCAAAAGTCATTGGTTGTGATATTCTTTATGGGAATCTGCCTCCCACACTGATATTTTTCCTTTCTGGATGATATGAATACAATACCATACAAAAGTAGAAAACAGAGAGAAGAAATCCCAATGGAACACTTATCTGAAAACAGCTTTGTAACCAGCACAGCAGAAGGGCATTCAAACTGACTTTTGATAATGTCATTTTGATATGGCAAAAGAAGTTTTCACTGTCTGCATCCGTACATCACCTTTACATCCTACTCCTTGCATGAGGAATACACATGTGACATACAGTGCCTATAAGACCTAAAGGCTTTGGTATACTGGTCAGACATTGGGTTATCCTTGGCAGGAAATGAAGAATACTGCAAATGTGATATGTCACTAACAGTTTTTTTCAGTATTATCCAAGTTTTCAACTACTGTCATAGAAAAGTTTAAAAGCCACTTAGTTTAAACAATGTTAAACAAAAAACATGGAAATATTGCACATTTTCATAATACTAACACAACTAGCAATACCACCTGTAAGTGCATTATACATGAATAGTGGCAGTGTAATTATTTGTCTGCCACCATTGCATTTTTCACTATGCATACTCAACTCTCACACAGTTATGAAAATATCAATATAAACGTGAAACTGTGTCTTTGTATGTGTGTGGGAGAGTGGGAGAGAAGCAGTGCCAATGCCACCAAATGTGAAGGTGGGCAGTAATCATGCCACTTAAATGTGACAGCCAGATAACAGGATGCTCAACACTGATATTAAGATGACTGACATGATGGAGATTGAATATCACCTCTACCAGCCGAGGGTACAGTCATATTCAGATAATGACACGTCTGTGTCAATAACTAGTTTACAATGTACAGTCTTGCTCCAACAGCATACACAGAATATGCACTGCCATTCTTGGTATGGACTTTCAACTTTCAGACGCAGATTGGCCTACATACATGACACTTACAGGGCTGTCTTACTTGCCAGCACTCACTCACACAGAATGTCTCAATATACTCTCTGTGAACAAAGGACTTTCAATGTCCCTTTAACTACAGTGAATGCTTTCACACAAACTATTATTTTAACACACACACACACACACACACACACACACACACACACACACACACACACACACACACACACACACACACACACACACACACAAAATGACGTCTCAAGGATGTCTGGTAAAATTTTCCATTTCCCCTCAGCTTTCTTTCTGGCACAGCAGTACTGCCTCCACTCTAGAGAAAGACAGAAAAGTCTTGTTACCTATTGCTCTAAAACCAAGTCACATATGAAATGCAACAATAAGTATTTATTTCACTCGTAGGGATCTTTATGCAGTCTCATGGAAGATGTGTGCCACACAGCTTGTCACCTAACAGTGTAAATAATGTTTATTCTCTTGTTAGATAAACAACATGCATAAATACAGTATAATAAATACAAGCCACAAGAGCTTAATGATTCATAAATGAACTTCACTTATATAATAAAGAAAATAGTGCAGACACAAAGAAAATAATTCATAGGTTGGCACACCCAGGAAAGTCAAATAAAAGGCAATAAAATAGGATGCATATAGACAAAACCTAAGCTTCAAATATCTAAATTCTTTGTTTAACCTTCTATATAAAAACTAACCTAAAAATAACTAGTCCTCACAGGTGTTTCCACACAAAGAAAACAGAATCAACATCCCTTTTCCTTCCTTTCATACAAATTTCTATAAAATTCCTTTTTCCAAGTCCCCAGTGTCCATGATATTCTCATCTTGTTCTTGGGAAAACAAATAGTAAAAGCAGTTCTTTTACTTATAACAGCTACTGTACAAGTCTTAACAGATATTCATGTCTATTTTTTCCTTGCAGCCAGTATTCCCCTTGTATCTTAGACATAAGTCATTTTAGCAATTACATTCAAGGAAACTACAATAAAGACCCGACTTCCTGTAGTGGAAGCCAATGAGTGCAAATGACCCATAAAGACATTCCTATGCTTCAACTACATGGCTTCTGAATGCCCATGGCTTTTTACTTTTTTTTAAGTCTACATAGGTAAATACAGACCAGTAAAACCAAACCATACTAGCAATATACATGTCATGTTTCGGTCTTTTTCTAACTTCATTTGTACGACATAAGTGTATTATTTCAGACCATTCATTATGGAAACCTCTACCAAAGGTCTTAATCAGTGCAACGTTTTCACCTTCTTAAAGAGTATATTCATTGTGCTGTTACCACTTGTACTGTAATATCTTTCTGTATTCCTTAACTTAATACCTACTGATTATATGTGTTTAATTGTATAGTTCCACAAAATTAAGCTACAGCTAGCATGTATTTGACCGCACCAAAATAACTGAATGGATAAGAGGTATGGGGGCTTAAAAGTAGACACAATAAATATTATGGATTACTAAACTAATACACAGTATAGATGACAAAATCTATTTTTTCACAGAAGAACAAAAAATGAAAGAAAGCATATATAACAGGAAACAGGGAAAAGTAGATTTAAGAAATCATTACATGTGTATGCTGATTTATTGAAATGCAAAACCATTGACATTGACGTGATCAATGGCAGCATTTTGAAAATCAACATAATAAAAAATAGTAACATCAGAAAAAAAAAAAGATCATAAAAGGAAACAACTTCTTTTTGTGATCTGATCACCAAAATCCTGCCAAACATTTAAACTGCGTGACTTTGGATTATTGCATTGCCATCCTCTTTCTGCTATGAAAACTTCTTTCCTATGTTTTAGTCAGATCTCTCTTAAGATCCATCTCAAAGAGTGCGTTCATGAGAAAGAAAACAGCTTTCTTCATAAGAGATGGAAAATTACTTGCATCTGCAGACACTACAATATTGTTTTTTGTGCTCCTCAAACAAATGACCTCCAAAAAACATGATCAAGAATATCTCATTCTTCCTTGTGTACATTTTTTTCAAGATATAGGATAGAAAGAATAACTCTACATCTTTTGAGAATGTTGGTGTTCTATATGTGAGCATTCAAAACTGCATGTATGATGTCTGAGATGTCTGAAAATCGTAGCTTGCAAGGAAAAGAATTTCTACCTCTGAAAAGTAAAGCCCACATGTTGTAAGGTAAGGTGGTGTACAAGAACCCCAGATAAAAGATTACTGGTACTGCAGATATGCTATGATGTTCTAATGTATAGTGGGACATGAAAGCAAAACAATGGGACAGATTGTAAAAGAGTTGCTATCAGTGTAAATATGCCATCATTCCAAAAGACTTGCTCTCAGTGTAAATGACTTATTTTAGCATAAACCCTGTGTATAAACAGGCTTATTACCGCGACCAGATTCCAAAACAATTGCTCTCAGCCTGCTCTCAGTGTAAATGGACACTTACATTGAGAAACACTATTTTGGAAAGGGGGGGTAGTGTGTTATAAGAGCAAAAATGTCTATTATAGGATACATTTAACTATTCTCTACATTGCTAAAGCTTTTCAAAAATCCATGGCCACATTTAATTTGTGACCTAAACCTGGCCCATATAGATAATGAAAGATTGGAATAATATTACTATGCATCATGATATTTTTTCTGATGATGACTTAAATAATGTTAAAATTCTTTCATTAAGGGAAAGAAAGTAGAAGTATAAGTGGACAAAAGTGCTGGCTTTGAGAAAACATGGGCGAAATTCTTGGCTAGGCTTGTAAGGGCCTCCGGGCCAATAGCCTTGTATCATCCTATGAATCTATGAACCTAGATTAATCTGACCTGTTATTGGAAGAAATGTATGTGAGCTTTGTGAATTGATAATGATCCAGCAAAGCTTAAGCATGATATAGTTATCACAAGCCCTTTTTTATGTAGAATACATCTGTCAGAAAAATTCTGCAGGATATAGCAGTCAAAATGCATTTAAAACATTGGCTGAAGGTCCATTGGCTGAACAGTACTACAGAAAACAAACAGATATTATCAAAAATGTGCTTACAATGATAATAAAGATGAAATCTGAATTTTTCTGAACAGCACATTGTACAGAGTTGCTATTAAACAAAGTTGCACATTTTCTTTGAATTTAAATTTTGACCTAATAATTGCATAATAATTACATATAGCTCCAAACCAACAGCCTGTTGACTAAGTCATGTTTTATTGGTTGACGGTCAGGCAGCACCAGTAGCGTATACAATTAATGCCCAGATACACTTTAATCAGGGTTTTCATTTTTCAATTTAATACATGTGCAGTGAAGTGTATTATATGTATAGCAGATAGAATTGCTTCAAATGCATTAAATTATTTAATATCCAATTTCAATTAAATGTATATGAGCAAAGTGAGCTATTTTATCGAGGTAGATAAGCAGTCATTTAATGAAGATAATCAGAACACAAAGTACTGAGATAAAAAAGGTGTTTATTATTAACTCAGAAACATTTCTAATTCCATTTTATATTATCTTAAAGTCATAGTATACTGCTTGGGGGATATACCTCAGTGGAACTGAAAATGTAATTTCCAAAAGCTTGCATTGCACACTAGTAAAATAACATGCTGATTATTGGATATGGACTGCCTAGAGTTCAGTCAGATTTGTAAATCTAAGCTACTTGTAATTTTAAGTATAATATGCTCATTATCTAATACAAACTGCTGAAAATACATTTTACTTTATATAGTTTGCAAAGATTTCACATTTGTTATCAGCCATACCCTTCAAATAACACATCACTTTTAAAAGTTGGGACTCGGGTAGGTAGTCTCTTGTTTTACTGTGTATTTATTTTGTCCTCTGTACTGTAATAGTCTACTTATTTTGGAGTTATTCCAATTGTGCTCCTCTAAAGAGAACATTTCCAATTATTAAACACTAATAAATAAGATTTGTATTTAGTTAATTTTTAAATTATTTGTCCTTTGATAACTCGGAAACTGCGACTAAGCCATTTTCATCAGAGGCCCGGGGGGGCTCCACAACAGATTCAAAAATATTTCAACAGTAGATGAGTAACTACATACAAGGGGAGAAAGCCTTGTAGTAGACAAAATATTTTACAATGAGTTAGGGATTAATGCTCAGCAAAAACACACAAAGATATTTTACAGTAGCTGATAAGTGATTATCAAGATCTATCCATCAAGATAGATCACTTTCACTGATACCCAAAGTTAGTAAACTACAGAAAAAAAATGTTTAGTATACAATATGTATTATGCCATGGGGAAACAGATGCACTTCAACAAAGATACCCTTACCAACTTTGTTTTGAGGTATTACATCAAAATTTGCCATCTGTATTCTCCTGCTCGTAATAATGAAGACAAACTGTAAGGAAATGTTTTGCTGTGTTGTGATATCACAATGATCTATGATTCATGTGGAACTTCAGAATGGCAAACTGACTATTAAGGGTGATAAAAAGTAGGCATATTTAAACAAAATAATGTATTTAAAAATACATATGCATTAAGAAGTATAGAAAACTTAAGGGAGTATCACAGATCACTTAGATAGCAGTAAAAAAGAATTTCTTAAATGACAGTTATGGCAATCGGAAGATATAGCTAATGAGACAAAAGGAAGACAAATGTATAATAATAGAACATGAAATGAGGCCGTATTGTTAGAGAAATGCAGGAAACAGTTTTATAAACTTCCAATTTGCACAGAAAGTTGTATCTAATACATTGATTCAAATTGTAGAGAGAAGTTTTAAAAGACATAAGTAGGTACAAAAAAGGAGTCATGCAAATGGAATCTGCATTGCCACACCTATTGCTGAAAATGAAACTAAATTCTTTGATATTCTAATCACATCCTAGTAGAAACAATGAGCATGTATGCATGAGTATCTCATAAGTTGAATTTAATAGAAGGAAAGCATCATGGAAATGCTGATAATAAATAAAGTGATGTAGTACCACGCTACAGAGCCACATCCTCAGCATGAATATGTCTAAGAGCCTTCTTACAGTAATAAATAAAGTGATGTAGTACCACGCTACAGAGCCACATCCTCAGCATGAATATGTCTAAGAGCCTTCTTACAATTATTAAATAAAGTGATGTATTACCACGCTACAGAGGAACATCCTCAGCATGAATATGTCTAAGAGCCTTCTTACAGTAATAAATAAAGTGATGTAGTACCACGCTACAGAGCCACATCCTCAGCATGGATATATCTAAGAGCCGTCTTACAGAAACAGTGCTGGACTTTTGCAAAACAGTTTATGTGGCAACAGGAGCAATGATAATATCTGAGGTTATTTAAACAGAAATGAAAAAGGCAAATGCAGAAATGCGCACATTTTCAGAATTACAGACTGGAAGAAAGGTTACCTACTTCATATGTGGCTTGGATTAATAAGGTAAGTTTCTACTCTGATCTTTTTGATAATATACATCGTCTTGCCATTATGTTTGATAGTTCTTATTTAATTTTAGGGCATAGTTAGAAATGTTTTCATTCTATAACACATGCTATGAAAATGAATTTAACAAAAGCAGATGCAATGCAAAAATGCTGGGTTACAAGAAAAATTAACTGATACATGTAATTCAGTTGATCACCTGAAAATGCAACAACTATCCTACCAATTATCACATACACAAACAATAACCATTATAATCCAAACATTTTAAAATAAAGCTTAAGTTAAGGAGTTGGTAAATGTATGTGTAACAGTAATAGATAAGGAAAAGACCTTTCCAGTTCTTGATTTGATAATTTGCTTATCTTTTCTAGAATGCATATTATTCACCCGAAATTATTTTGTCCATGAGACTAACCGAAATTGTAGTACAATCTAAAAATATTTGAAGAGTTGTGACTTATGAGGTAGTTTGAAGTCTTCACACATCTCCCAGCACTGGCATTAATTCATTTATTCATTGTCTGAGTACCATCTATTACTAGCTATGAGAACAGTGCCATTATTTATTTAATACTACTTTTTAAACTTAACGTTACATGTGACGTTATTTAATACTAGTTTTTAAACTTAACGTTACAGTGTTAGTTATTTCTAACAATGTAGCAGTGTGCAGCCTCAAATGGGGTTTTTGCACAGACTCGAAGTATTCCAGATTTAGGAATAATAGCTCCACCCAGCCTAAAATTGAGTTATTGTGTGCCTCATATTTTCCTCCCTTCATGTACAAAAAACAAAATGGTTCACTTTGCTGTATACCTTTGTCCTGCACCATGTCAGATTTTCCATTCCTCTTGGCTAAATCATTTCATACTATCACAAGCATCCCATAACATCAGTACTTTAACTTCCATTGCCTTGTTAGAGGTTTGTTTACTACCAACATTAATAGAGATATGAATAGCTTTTCATAAATGTCTGTGTAATAGGTACGTCATAATCTACTAAAGCCACAAATTTCAAAAGCAATACTTTTTTAGTACTAAATGTATTTGTTATTTTTAAAGGTTTTAGGAAATCCAAACTGGTTTGGGTAATGGGACTCTGGGTTACCTCCTCTGTCTTCATCATCATTTCTCTTTTCTCCCCATTTTCTACATGAGGTCAGGCTGTTGTCTCAGCTTTCACCATCTCACTTGATTCAATGCCGCTGTCCATCTAAACCTCTGCAATCTATTCTCTTTGAACTTTTCTGCAAATGGAGTTACTTTGGCTGATGTGGTGATGTCTTAATTTCTTCATCTGTCTTAGTCACTTCATCTCCATCATCTCTAGCTTCCTCAACTGCTGTACCCAGGTTTCTGTCCCATACATCAGTACTGATCACACCACTGTTCTGGCATTCTTCTTTCATACACTACCTCTTACACAATGTGACAGTTGGCTGGAGCCCCATCGATTCTAGCTGTGACATCCTCATTTAGTCTTCCATTCTTCTCATCCACCCCTCACAGATACTTGAAGCTGTAAATCCATTCCAGTATCTTCCATTCTGTCTCAATTTTCTGCTTCTTCTGATTTCCCCACTTGCTGCCATTACAACTCTGTACTCAGTTTTATTCCATATGCCTTCAGTTTTGCATTCCATTCCCCTATCCTTTGCTGAAGTTTTTGCTAAGTCTGCCTATAATGCCACATTATTTGCTTGCAGCAGTTTTATTTGTTCCTGCTGACCTATCTGCTAATGCAGTCCATCATCAGTATGAACAGAAGTTGGATCAGTTCTGAACCCAGATGCATTCCCACTTCCACTGGGAATTGTTCTGTGGCACTTTACACTGTTCACACTTGAGTCACTGGGTCCTTGTATGTAGCCTGCACTAATTCTATCAATGTTTTTGGGACTTTGAACCACCAGATGACTGCACACATCAACTTTCTTGTGACCTTGTCATATACTTTATCCAAGTCTAGGAATGTCCAAGTTGGACTCTTTCATCATTTCTAGTTTCTTCAGTTATCAGTCTCACTGCAGACTTCGGGTCATTTGTACCACATCCTGATCTGAATCCAAAATGCCCATGTCCCATCTTACTTTCTACTACTCTCATATTTGTTTATCGATCACCCTTACAGAACTTTCAAGCAGTGTGGCAGGAGTTTGATACCTCCATGATGTCCCCTTTGTTCTTGTTACACTGGCACTAATACGCGTATTCTCCAATCATCTAGGATAAGCCTTGTTCCCCATACTGCTGTGAGGGTCCATTTCTCCCTCTCTCATCCACCATCTTGATCATATCTGCTGTGACCTGAAATGATCCTACAGCTTTCCTTGGCTTTATTCTCCTTGGTACGGTTCTTACATCTTGTAGGGTGGGCTTTTCCACTTCCTTCATCTTAGGTTACCTCTGTCATTATTTGTTTATTCAATAATGATTTTTTCAATAGGCTCAATTTGGTTTAAAGCTTCAAAGTAGTGAAACAGTGAATACCACTTGATGCTCGGTGTTCTAAAGGGAAAATTAACGTACAGAAAGAGCCTGGTGTAAAGATGTATGCCTTATCTTGCACAAAATACATGTGCCAAGACCAAAATCTTTCTTTAGAGCAGGTATTTACTTTGCCCTCACTAATCACAACTCTTAGAAAGCAAATTAACTGCAGTCGTATCTGTCAAAATGCCTTACCATTACCTTTCACCTTACTAAGCACACTTCATAAAAAGCTGTGCTAAGCAAGAGGGGAAGATAAATAAATAAACACATCTAATGCAAGTACCTGCAGCAGTGTTCAGTTACAAGAGAGAAAGAGCGTGTGTGTGTGTGTGTGTGTGTGTGTGTGTGTGTGTGTGTGTGTGTATATATATATATATATATATATATATATATATATATATATATATACATACATATATATGTGTGTGTGTGTGTTTGTGTATGCTTCCTGTAGAGTGTTGCACTGCATTTGACTGCAACAAATTAAACCCATTGCACAGTATTTTATTTATGTATATATTCTTTAATTTGATTATAGACAGATATCGGAGCTGTATATAATCAATAAAAAGTGGAAACCGTGTGTGTGTGTGTGTGTGTGTGTGTGTGTGTGTGTGTGTGTGTGTGTGTGTGTGTGTGTGTGTGTATGTGTGTGTGACTAGCATGGCAGAAGTCGAGCAGCAGATTGCCATGCCTTCATCTCAGCTGACCCTCACCGACAAGCACATTCCGTTCTCAAAGCCAGATCACTAGCAACACAGATGGATGCCTTGCCTCTGCAAATGGACAAGTAAAAGCTATATATAATAACAGTAGTTCTAATCTGACACTAACAATCTAAAAGCATTCATAGCAGATACTTTTACAGAAATGTGTAACATCAGAAGTTCTCTTACAGCATGACTTTGAGATGTGGGAGGCAAATGGAGCACCCAGAGAAAACCCACATGGACTCATGGAAGACATGATGAGTCATCAAAGAAGGCAGCTTTGCTAAGAACCAGACTGGGATACCAAACATTATTTTTTAGTTAAAATAGCTGAAGTATAGAGCAGAGATGAGCAACTGTTTAGGATGGGATCTGCATTTTTGCATTCTGTTGCGATGAATCATGTGGAAAAATGATCCTATTGAGTTACAATATTTTTAAGCAATGGAGTATCAATAAGAAGGTCAATTTCCTAATTTTAGAATAGTCTTAGAGCTCTTCTTATAGTATTTGTGACATTTATTTTGCTGTAGTGCTTTCACTCTACTAGCAGGTATTACACTTAAGGAATCAGTGACTGCTCTATAATTAATAAATATAGTTTTTAAAATTTTACTTGTTTAAACACTTGTCTTGAGTTGGTTTATAGCCTAAACAAATCTGCTATGTGCCTCAGGTGATGTATTTCTAAGAGTAACAGGACTATAAAATGAAAAAAAAGAAAACCTAAGGACTGAGTCATGCTGTGGAAATGTACCATTACTGGACTTTTGATCTGACTTCTGTAGGGTTGTTTTATATGTTTAAGGAACATGGATGGCATTTCTTTCTGCATTGTAGAACACCTCTGCTACAGTAAGGGAAAATCAAAGGAACTTAAAATTCTGCCAGGAATATTTAATATTATTTGTATCATAGCATTATAATTCCAATTCTATTATTTTTAATGTTACTTACCGAAATAATGCTTGCACACTGATTCCTCAACTATTTCAACAACCTTTCCTGTGTTTTGGCCTTAAACGCTTTTATCCCTTGAGAGTCCTGTATTCAGGTTTATGACTCAAGTTGTTTAAATGTGCTCCCTATTAGCAATCCTATTAGCTCATTAGAATCTGGGACTCATTTTATGGAAATTGCGTAAATGATGTAACATGATTTGCTGCTAACACCAAAATGCATGGAAGCTAAACAACCTTATTAGTTATGCTGTAGAGCTAGCTATGAAATTTAACATTATGCTTTGGAAGCAGAGGGTATATTCATTATAGTTGTATTGTACAGAGTCAGTGTAGGATAGTTCCCGAGAAATGTCTATAGAATAATTAGCTTTGTGACTCCTTTCATTTATTTAATGAACTGGCAGTAACAGGTATTACAAATTAACTGTCAAGCTGGGACTATTTTTCATGTTGTCCTTAATACATGTCCCCTGAACACAGAAACACAAATGCATGCCAACAGTCTTCTTTGTTTAAGACAGTGGGGCATGCTGTAACTTTCTTAAAAAGATATTAATCAGATTCACAATTATCACCATGAGTAATCTAAAAATTAATTAACAGAATTCCATCCAAGTATTCTTAGGCAAAACTGCATGCTGTATTTTATTACAAAGTACCATATTTGTGAAAAATAATGGATGCAGAATAAGGTCACATAGTTGTGCAAGTAGTGCTTATATTGTTAGACCATTGATTAGCATGCATATAAATATCATTCATTTCGCCACAGATATGGTTTATCTAATTCAAGCTCTTTTAATAAAAACATTTAAGCAACAATAATTATAAAAGGGTCTAAAATGAATACCTGTTCACTCTGCATGTGTAGGGTTTGGCCTCCTGTACTTCATTACTTACCATAACCAGTCCAAGGTCATACAACATCATCTTTGTATTAAAATAATGTCGGTGTCATAAATGACACCTTCTGCCACACCTTGTAGAAAAGAGGTTTGCTTCCTGTAAGTAATCAGTGTCAGACTGTTAGTGAAGGTGCAGTTAGCTGTTGATATTAGAATTTGAACATTTTAACACAGTTGGCAAAAGGAAATGTTTTGTCGGGATGAATCAATTTAACAAGTATGTGCTGCATGCCATATACTATACTTAACAAAACAGGCTCAGAAATAAAGAAACCTGACTGACTACAAAGAATCTATAAATATCTGCAAAATACTGTAAAAAGCAAACATAGGCTCTATCCCAAGATCACAAACATACAAATTAATGCAAAGTTGGAAAACTGATAAAAAGGTTTCCGTGTTTGCCTGCCTTAAGCACAGTTCCAACTCATATCAATGGAACTATTGCTAAGTCATCTTCACTCCTGCTTGTTACAAATGTAACAAGAAGCTTGGTGCAATTATCATCTCATACTGAGAGCTTCAGCACTTCAGCCGTGACTGCAAATGCAGAATTGGCATTCATACTGTGTCTTCATAAATCAATATCAATACAGCACTGCCATATCAATGGCACCTTCAGATCAGGCCCCCTAACAGCTTACACACAGGGCAGCTGTACCTTTGCCCCACCCTAGTTAGAGCTCTTTAAATCAAATGTACACCTGGGATTATGACAACAGGCTGTCCTCTCTTTCCTCATTCCTTGGTCCATAGATACTCACTTACTGAGTTATGATCAATCAAAACAAGTGATTGCTAATTTCTGCAGTGTACTGTTTTGGGGAGACGCTGCCATCCTTAATGTTGTCCAGTCATGGAGCTGATATATATTTATTTAAGGGTTGGGGAGGTTTACTGTCATGTGGAGTGCTACAAAGGACTTAAAACCTTACCAAAAAAAAAAACAAAAAAAAAACATTTGCTTTGAGCTGTGCTACTGGAAACAAGTGATTTTTCTGTTCCAATGAATTGTGATATCTTGACAGATTTTAAAGTGATTGCATCTTGCTCTTACATATTGTAACCTGAAAAACTTTGTGTGTGTGTGTGTGTGTGTGTGTGTGTGTGTGTGTGTGTGTGTGTGTGTGTATGCGTATGTGAATGTTATTTTTTTTCACAAGCAGTAGAATGCAGTGAAATGAATAATAGTTAAACAGTACGACACTAATAATTACAGAACAGCTAAAAAAGCCTTTGAGGACTAGTCCAGTCATGTTTGGTGTGGGCCTTAGAAGGGAGATAGCACTTCATGTACTAACAGGCTTGTAAGACCACCATAAGCAATCACTCTAGGTGAAGGCATATTGAAACAATTACTGTTATTGCTTCTGTTATCAGTATAGGTGCAGGCCAGTTGTATTTTTCTGTACAAGTGACCAAAAATTTTAGCACTAGGGATCAATAATCTAAAGTGCAGAGCACAACAGTGGATTTAAGGTGTTTCACATATGCAGACAGAGATTACAGAATCTTGAAGAGTTCCTGTTACTCCAAGGTAAAAGGTTGTCATACTTAGTATGCGTAAGTAGTAGGGCTGTGTGTGTGTGTGTGTGTGTGTGTGTGTGTGTGTGTGTGTGTGTGTGTGTGTGTGTGTGTGTGTGTGTGTGTGTGTGTGTCGTGAAACTCCATGCAAAAACATTTATAATATGTACTTGCTAAAACTAACCTTGAAACAGAAAACACAATTTCACCTCCACTGGACAATCAGCATACCCCACACATCAAAACTCTAACAACCCATTCATGCCCAGACTTTAGTAAGAGCCCTGTGGACCAATTGTCCATACATTCTGTGGTCCAGGTGAGAATCAGTGGTCCATTATTTCTCCCTAGGGGATGAGAGCTGGGTATTGAGGCAGGACACATTATGCACAGGGGAGGGTCACAAGGGCACCGACAGGCAGGTGTATGGGGGATGCACTTGCCCTCCTCCCCCCAAATCAGAGCCGGTTCCAGCACCAGGCCCAGTGGCTGACTGGGAGATTAATTTTCTTTTAATTTAAAAAATATATATATATATGTTTCTTTTTTTCTTTTCTTTCTTTTTTTCTTTTCTTTTTTTTTTTTTAAGGGCATTCTTTTTTAATAACGCCATTTGCCTCTGGTCGTACAGACGCAGAAGATGAAAACAGCTGCATCTGTGCAACTGATTGTTTACATTTTCATCTTCTGCACCTGCAGAATTTGAATTTCAGAACACATTTGGATGGCAGACAAATGGACAAGTTAGAGGTAGGTGTGTGCGTTTAAGTGTTTAAGAGGTGTTTGTGTGTGTGTGTAAGAAGTAGGTAGGTGTGTGTGTGTGTGTGTGTGTGTGTGTGTGTGTGTGTGTGTGTGTGTGTATAGGTGGAGGCAGGATTTTGTTTGAATGAGTTACTATACATTCCTTCTGGGGAAAAGCTAGCAGCAGTCTTTATGAATTTTGTTGGGGTGCACCTATTTTAAGCAATCATTAAACAGTAGCCCTATATTCCTGTTTAAACATCATTATCTCACTCTGTGTGTGTATATCTGAGTGTGTGCACACAATTGTAGCTCAAGAAAATCTGGGAGGGTGAAACTTTTTCGTTCAGAAGAATGCAAGGTTATCTGCACAATATATATATATATATATATATATATATATATATATATATATATATATATATATATATATATATATATATTCGATACATTCATACAGGGCAGGCAGACTGAGATTTGAAGGTATCATTTATTTAAATGCATATATCAAAGTCCTATACTCTAGCACGGATGTCTTTTTTTTTTCTTGGATGTGACACATACCTCTCAACTGTACAGATTTTCGCAGAATGTCCAGATTTTTGTCTCATATTTTTGGTCCATTTTTCATAAAATTGTGGTTTTCTGGCAAAATAGTGGCACATCATTAAAGAATGAAGTTAGAAAATAATGACAGACATTTGAGTTTCAGACATCATACTTTTCAGAAAATTCATGTTAATGTAAAACCTGTTGTTCTACCAACTTTCTAAATTTGTAAGTGCAATATTTAAAAATTGTCCCAATTTTTGTGCCTTTGTCCCACTTTTATATATGGTTTTGTCCAGATTACTTGCTCTAAGAGGTTGAGAGGTAATAATTTCTTTTATTTTCTGAATATTTCACTTTCTTGTGTCACTGTTATGTCATGTGATGTTACAAATGGAAATAATACATTGCATTAGTAACATGAGGTCTAATGGTAAACAGACCTTAAATATGATTTGAATAACATTTCAATCCATTAAAACAGTAGGACATTTTGTTCTGATGCTAAAAATCATCAGCAGAATAGGAAACATGCTGTTCATCAACAGGAATATAATGCTTAAATGTTTTTGTATATATTTAACGCAAAAGTGAATGAAATAATATAGATGTCCATATAATAAAACTTGTTTGGTGCTTATCCATTACTTATTTTTCTTTCCAATTCAGACTGTTCATTATTTTTATACCTTTTATAACCATTTTTTTTCACTGGACCATCTATTTATTTTTCTAATCTGTGTACCACAAGCTACATGAGTTAAATATAAGTTTAACATCCTCATATTTAGTGTTTGTTCTGTACTCCTTGGACATTGCATGCAAGAATATGAAGTAAGAATATGGTAGATATGTGTGTGTGTGTGTGTGTGTGTGTGTGTGTGTGTGTGTGTGTGTGTGTGTGTGTGTGTGTGTTTTGGAATATTTAAGTAGTGGGGTATGCCGGGGTGGCTTGCCCCCCTGCTTAAAGCAAGTAGTTCTGTTTTTTTACTTTTTAAAATGTTTTTATTAGGTATTCGATGTTACTTACTTCGATGATATGGTGTCGATTATATCATATCATATTCAAAGTTCAGTAACTTTGAGTATCTAATATAGACCCTGTTTGTTCCTCCTAAAAAGTACTGAGGTTGCTAAATAATGAAAGACATTTCAGTTTTAGGCATCATATCCTTTAGAAAAATACATAGTAACATAAATCATCTTAGCAATTTTCTAAGTTCATGAGAGCAATATTTATAATCTGTCCCTATTTATTTTAGGCCTTGTCCAGATTTCTTGCACTAAGAGGTTGGGGTATGTGTGTGAAAGTGTGAAACACCCTAGTTAGAGTTAAAAGGTGGAATTTATTTTCAAGTGCATTTTCAAAGAATTGTGAGCTTCAAGGGAAGAGAAGTTTACTGCTGCTTATGCTAAGTCTGTTTAAAATGTGCAACTGTTCTGTTTAGCAAATGTTAGCATTATTGTGATAGGGAATTTTAAAGCAGTGTTAGTAGCACAACAGGTATTGTGTCTTGATGCTGAAGGCTGTAGGTTCTACTCCCACAGCATGTAGATTTGTATTTTAAGAGGGCGGCTGCTGCAGTCATGAGAATGTCCTCCTTTGGATGAGACAGCTAGTCACTATGAACCTATTTTTCAGGTTGCCTTCCATTCCTTATTGCAATATACCAGCTTACCATTTTTTAATGCAACATAAACAATTTATTCTTGAAGGGCAGCAGACACTGAATTTGTAGATAAAACACTGAAATATAAAGTTGTTTGCCAGCAGCAACATCTTCAAATCTCTTTAATGTGGAATTATTGAGATGACTTTTACTTCTGCAAAGATTATGCATATTGACTGATGTTGGTGGATTGTAATGACAGAAGTTTGAGTGGCCTTTTATGGTTGAAATGTTCTGAATTGTGCAGTTTTATTATTATTGGTTCATATGTATTGTTTCATTGCTTACGAGAAAAAAAGTGTAAAACTATACATTTAAAACATGCTCTAACAAGTGGTGCTATATTATACAAGGGATATAATTTATTATACATTATAATTTAATACAGTCAAGAAGGTGAATCAAAGAACCTTTGCATGATTCTAGAAATGCGTGCAAGGGGCCTATGATTTGAAAACAGCCCAAAGGTAAACTTTATCCACCACTGGTCAGATGCATTTTCTTCAAATGTGGGTTTCAGTGCTGTTTCAGTGAATGTGAGTTTCATAGCTAGAGAAGTTTTAATGCTAAGCCTATTTTTATTGTAAGACTGTATTGCTTTGATTAGCAAATGTCTGAGTGTTTGTGCTATAAAATTTGAATTAAAAATTGTAAATTAAATCCAAATATCTGTAATCATTGTAGAAGTAAAGCATAAAACAGTATGCACACAGAGATTTCAACAGTGTTTATGGAGAGAAATAGCCAAGGAATGCGACGCTGGAATGGCTGGGTGGGGGCGTTGCATGGGGGGGTGCTTTGGGTTAGAACTCCCCCTGCAAAAAAATTCTGCGGGCTCCCATGGAAGGTCCTTACCTAACAACCCCACCTCAGAGTTGCTGGTGGAGAATGTTATGTTGCTGTTCATAGATGGACACAAGTGCACGTCAGTGTGTCAGGGAATACCTTTCTGGCTTGCAGCTTATGCCAACAGGCCTAATAACTGTTACTGCAGTAGTCCAGAAATCCTGCATTTGTTAGAGTTTCAGCAGGTTTAGCCACAATCCTCCCTCAGGATAGGTGAACTGACTTAGGAAGTCAGTTACTCCCTCCCCTGTCTTGGTCCTGTAAGATTCAAGGCCATTACTCAAAACTTTGTCAGCTTGGTTACAGGACAAAGAGAGACAGAATAATTCTGATTTCATTTTAAGTGGTGCCACTACTGCACTGGACCTTGACATGCAGCCACATAGATCACATGTAAAATGATTAACATTAGCTTATGCCACCGCAGAAATGTGTCAATGCCAGAGTGAAAACGTGGGTATTGTCTCTCTTACGCAAAACAAGTAAGCAAAATATGAACTTTTTTATATATTTGGCAATGTGACATTCTGTTAACTAGAAGTTTCCAGCAGAATGTTAAAGTCAGTATGAGATGGTTCATGTTCACAGGCATTTGAACACAGACATTGGGAAAATGTCATGAGAAGGTGCTGTGAAGGTAGCATGCTTTTTTAAAATTAACACCAAAAAAATGAAAAGAAAGGCAGTGGAGGGAGAAAGAGGGGAAAACCTTGAAATATGGGAAGGAAAAAAGGGTCGCAGTCATGTAAACATGAGATAATAAATATCTATATTTGTTAAAGAAGACAAAATATCCAGAATGTATTTTGAATTGACATATGCAGGTTGCTTTCTGACTCATTATGTAATAAAAAATAAAACATGATAAACAGACTTTGAATATATCCATGCAAATGAGAGTGCTCAGCAGAAATGCTATAGTACAATCTTTACAGATACCCAGCCTGTGTGCTATACCATCTTTCTTCAAAAGCTAAACTTTTAAATCCCTAATGAAGATTCTGCTGAATATAGGCAAATACATTCTGTAAAATACACAAAAAACACATTATAGCATCTCACATATTATAGCATATATTTGGCAAAATTTCATGTTGCATTAAACTAAGATAGATGTATAATTTTCTAAGAAAGCTGCTTATTTAAGCATTTATATGTATCAGAAATAAATCTGCACATTTTCTAAATGTAAGAAGGTACTCAAAGATGTCTATAGTATGGACATTACAATACTCAGAGAGACTTGAGGAACATGCCATTTTGGCTTATGCCCCATAATACTAGAGTGTAGAACAATCTATATTATATACACATTTCCTACTTTTTTGCCCACTTCTTCTCAGGATACTGAATAGATTAAATGTTCATTGGTTCATACATCATGTCAGAGACATGAGGCATATGCACATAGTCTATCTTTTACCATTTATTGCATATGTGATATCTCATATGTATATAGACACTGTTTGATCAAAAGGGTGCACCTGAGTGACTAAATCAATGATCCCCTTCCCTGCTCTCTATGAGTAAGTGTACACCTTAACCTCACACAAATATAATGTAATGTAATTACACTGGCAAGAAGAGACCTATTTCCTTTTATAAACAAGATTGCTATATAATCTGGACTCCTCATTATTATATTAGTCATCAAACATGTAGCTGGTGTGTGTTCAGAAATGTGACAATTTTATTACGCATCTTTTCTTTTTTCTATTTTGTGGATCTGCAAGATGAGATCATTTGGTTACCTTTTTGCACCCAGCTGACCAATTCATTCTTCCACTGTGCTGAGAGCTATCTGGCCCATTCGTTGGGTGTTAAGGGAGCAGGTCAGTCTGTCGATCCTGTTTACTGTATTACACCTTCTCAAGTAGCTTGGATGCACAACTGCTGCCCCCGTAAGGTGCATACAACCTCCTGGTTATGCGGGTCACCATTGTGCACTAAGAACATGATAGATTCAGTGCTATGGATGACACAGCTGGATTCCTGTAGATGTCACAAATTAAGTAAACAGAGCTGTCTTTCACAACTAAGCATGAGTTAATCTGACACCTAGTGTCTTGCATACCCGTGCTGCTGGTCAAACATGGATCATCTGGGACATCTACTGCGGAATGTTTTTTTTTTTTTTTTTTCATGCTGCTTACACCTCTTTAACTGTGTTTGGTTGAATTTCACTTTTTTTTTTACTCTGTTAGATTACAACAGTAAACAACACTAAATCTAAAGAGCATGTGTCAGGAAGAGTGCTCAGGTTAAGTCCCAAAGTACGTCCGTATGTTTAAAAGTAAGTGAGAGAGAATGTGTTTTGTTTTTAGCTTTTACTATGTCAACTTGCTTCCAGTGAATTAATGAAACCAAGCTGATTTTTTGTTGTTGCCTGTTTTCAAAGGATGCCTCTTCTAATGGGTAATTTGCTTTAACTTAGTATGAAAGTTGATGACTACTTTATATATCCAAAGTACAATATTTATGTATTTATTTCATGTGTTTACCAGGAAAGTCTGACTGGGCATAAAAATCCTTTTCCAACATTGGGCCAGGGAGAAAAGCCAATAGTAATAAAATGGAAATACTAACATATAAACAACAACAGTGAAGAATACAATGCTATATAGGATACAATAAAATAAAATACAAAATATGAGTACACAATGCAGTATAGTACACACATTATGAAATTATTGTTTGCAGCAGTTTATATTGTTTAATTTATTTATCAGTGATCTACAGTCTACTTCCCTGCATGGCACAATTATGCAATGCATTGACAACTCTACACTCATTTGTACATCTAAAAGCCCACCTGGACTCCTCCATCTAACTCAACAATTATCTTCAACAGAAAACTGGCTTAATAATTCTCACCTTCTCCTTACTCCAAAAAAATGATATTAATGCTGTTCATACCAGAACAATACAGCACACACAAGAAATATCTCTTTACTATTACCTTGACAAACAATACAAAAATAAAACTAGTTTCCCATGAAAACCTACTTCGAATCATCATAGATGACCAACTTTGATTTCATCAACATATGACACAAGTAGTAAAGAAGACACACCAAAAACTGTGCAGCCTATAAAGAGCAAAACTTTCCTCACAGACAATGCAGAAAATAGCAGTGCCTAAACCTATCCACCTAATATCACTTTTGTGATTAAGGAGAAGGTGAGAATCATTAAGCCAGTTTTCTACTGGAGACAACAATTGTCGGGTTAGGTATTGTTGTTCAGGTAGGGTTTTAGATGTACAAATTAGTGTAGAGTTGTCAAGCCATTGTATAATTGTGCCAGGCAGGGAAGTAGATTGTATATCATTGATGAATAAATTGAACAATATTGGACCTAATATGAATACCCATGGAGCACCTATGAGTGTGGGTAGGCATTGAGAGTAGTCATTTTACCATTTTACAGCTTGCTGTCTGTCCTAGAGTTAAACAGTGGAGAGGCATAAATGCTATGACAAGACAGAATAGGTTATGTAGTAGCTATTAATGGCAGACTGCCGTGCATAATGTGATTTTGATAAGTCTAGAGAAAGTGATGCTAGGTTGTTTTAACCAAGCTGAAAGCTACTACTGCAGTTTGAGTTGGAAATTATACTACTTTTAAAGAAGGGAATTTGTCCTGTTTTAGATTAATAGAAAACTGGCACTTGCATTATACAAGACATAATGAAGCTGTGTGTGTTAAACACAAGGCACAGAGTGTGAAACAGAGTGTTGTGTATGTTGATTTGTATTTTGTGAAGACACATTGAAATAAAACTGTCTTTTCTCCTGGATGGTGCAGTGGTGCAGTGGTAGTGTAGTTGCCACACACAGCAAGAGGTTCTCTGGTTCAATTCTCAGCTGGAGTGCCTTTTGTTTGGAGTCTGCATGTCCTCGCTGTGTTCGTGTGGGTTTCCTCTGGGTGCTCTGGTTTCTTCCCATGTTATAAAGACATGCAGTTGGTGAATTTCACCCCTGGCCTCTACTGAAAATTGGTTTAGTTCCAAGTCGGACTTTCTGGTTAACAAATGTTAAATAAATAATAAATATTTCACATTTTGTAAGACTTTATTTATATTGTAAGCTGGTGTGTAGAGAAAGTTTCTTTAATTAGAGTTAAATACTAGTACTAGATTGGTGGAGGATATGCACATACAAATATTATGTACAAAATGGCATTTGTGATGCTACCTAAAAAAAAAAAAGTTCTACTTGAGTTTCTTTTTTCTGTCCAGGAAGAAAAGTGTTATTTTTTAAGCTATCTGGAGAGTGTTCTGCATATTTTTCTCTCTCTACCAAGAAATGCAAGTTTTAAGTTCCTCTTTATTACAACCTGACTATTTAACAAACTCAGATGTAAAGCCTATTCCTTAATGCAAAAGGAACCTGTACTAATATATACCTTGTCTGGAAATGTTCTGTGACTGGGGAACAATAATGGACCTAATATGGATCCTTGCATCTACATGTGGATTGGCTCTAAACAAGAGATGATTATGACAGGAAAATGTTTATTCTGAACTGTAATAATCTTGTTCCCATATATATCTGTTTTAAGACCCTCATGGCAGGAGAAATGTTACCCGAAAGAAGTATGACTGTTGTTCTAATTACTTTTACTGTGAAATCAATGTGGCCTGGTGTACTGACCTGTAACTGAGGAGCTTTGGCCAAAACAGAAAGACTACTTAAGGACATGATTAACACTAGCCAGTCCCTGCAAACGTATCTACTTAGGCTGTAACAACTGGTTGTCAACTTGTCACAGCTGTTGTCCATCAACTTACTTGCAAGGTGTCTCCAAAGCCAGTGTCCTTCTAACAAAACTCAGCTAAGACACTGATGTGCCAAGGGAGACATCAAAGGTTTTGCGGCATGACAGTAGTTGCCACAAGCAAAATGTACCAGGATTCTGAGAAACATTTCAATATGGCCATCGTAGAAGGCCTATATAGACTTTGACAACATGGACTCCCTGTACTAACAAAACCTGAATTGAGAAATGTTAACAATCAAAAGAGGATTACTAGAAGTCCAGCCTCTCATGTTTTATAACTAAATATTTAGAACGGACAGACCAGGAAGGTCACACATCAATGAATTCATGCTCATTTTAAAGACTAGCTAAACCAACATATAAATAATGTAAACACAATTTTGACAATGTTGGGAGCAGACAAGTTTGGACTGGTATTCCAGAGGGTAACCATTTGAAATGTCAGGTTTTTCTAGAATGAGTATCTAAACATGGAAACTGAATGGCCAAAAATGGACTTACATATACCAGGTTTGAGATGGCCATTTCTCATAATATTTTTTTCTCTCTAAGGTACAGCAGTCCTGGAGTTTGCATATGTAAGTCCTACAGATGTGAAGGAGGGCTTCTGGCCGGCATTGGGGCATGCAGGGACACTTGCCTTCCTGCAAAAATAGAAGTTTAAAGGAGTAGAGTGACATTCACTTTGAGTGCTAATATTTCAACAAAGAGGTATTTCAGAGTAATCCTACATCATCTGAGCAGGTAAATACACTTGCAGAATGCTTATTGCTAAATAATTTCGTAACCCTAACTTAGATTGGGGTGTACCAAGGGTTGATAACAGGCTTTCAGCAAATTATGTTTGTTGCTTTATGTGCAGAAAAAAAACCTGTCATCATTTGAGTTTATTTGCTATAAAAGTTCTAGAAAAGGATATTTGTTTTTTATTTTTATTTTACGTTTGTTTACCGGGATGGTCTGACTGGGACAGTGCCCATTTTCAGTGGAGGCCTGGGGAGAAAAGCTCCAGCTTAAGCTTACATACAAAGTCATATCAATTAATAGAAATCATAGACAAAAAAAATGAGTGTTAACACATTTACATGATCTTCTTTTGGCTTTTCCCAGTTAGGGGTTGCCACAGCAGATCACCTGTCTGCTCATGATTGGCAGTGGAGTTTTACAGTGCCAAGTTGCCAGCTCGGTGCCCAACCTTCCACAGAAGGCATACACATGCACACACACACACCTAGGGCCAATTTAGAGTGTCCAATCCACCTACAGCATGTCTTTGGGATGTGGGAGGAAACCGGAGCACCCGGAGGAAACTCACATGACCACAGGGAGGACATGCAGACTCTGCACAGAAGGCACCCCAGCTGAGGATTGAACTGGAGAACCTCTTGCTGTGAGGCAGCAACGCTAACCACTGCACCACCGCGGCTGCCCTAACACATTTACATGATAAAAATTTAAAAACAAAAATATACACACAGTATCAAATAGAACAAGATTTTAAACACTGGAATACAGACAAATATATGGTTGAATGTATATATGTGGAGGAACATAACATTAATTAGGAAATTAAGTAGGGAGAATCACTTAGGCAAAGTAGTGCATAGTTAGTAATACTTCAGTGGTGAGAGTTGCAGCTAGGAATGTAAATACTTATAGAGAAGTAGTGTTGTTAGCAGGGGTATGTTAACAGAGTTAGTACGTACAGCCAAATTTTATAAGTAGTGCTAAGTAAATAATTAACCCAGGGTGTTACATGTGCAAAGTAAGGATTCAAATAAGTGTCTTTTGAGAGATATTTTGAAATTATTAAGATTGCTTATGGATTTAATACTATGTGGAAGGGTATTCCAATTTTTGTCAACAAAGTTAAAGTAAAGGGAATTGCCTGCTGTATTGGATACTTTGGTTGCTTGGAGTAAGTCTTTGTTAGATTATCGAAGATTATGAATGTTAGAATAGGGTTGTAGAAGATATTTTAGGGAAGGTACATTGTCAGGATTGTGCATTATTTTGTGAGTTATGATTAACTGGTTATATTTCATAACATGAGGTAGGCCCAACCAAAAAAGATTTTTGATGCATTGAGAGTGATGGGTTGAATGTGTGGAATCTGTTGCAAATTTGGCAGTCGTATTGTAGCATGATTCTAATTTACTTCTGACTTTCTGAGGTTGGTAAGTATGGTAGGGCTGCATACAAGAGTCAGGAGAGAAGGTAGGTTCTAGCTATGGCTATTCTTGCAGTATCTGTTAAGAAGGTTTTGTGTCTATACTTTGTTCCCATTTTCTTGTGAACCTTTTTGATTGTGTTAGAAATGTGTATGTCAAATTTTAGTCTGTTGTCAATTATGATGCTTAATAGTTTATTTTGGGAATATGGGAAAATCCTAGTATTGTTACTGGCAGTGATATAAAAGTTAGCTAGGTAGTTAGTAGGTTTAGATGGATGAAAGATCATAGGTTTGGTTTTATTAGGGCTGAGAATGAGTTGTGAGTTTGCTAGACACTTTTCAATATCAGAGAAGGCTTTTTGTGTGACTGTGAGAAGATGAGTTATTGTGGATGCTGCACATATGAGGTCTGAATCATCTGCATATTGTATGTCAGATGCTTGACAGGAGGTAGTATTAAGATCATTTATGAATATGCTGAAGTAGAGGGGCCCTAGGATTGAACCCTGTGGGACTCCAAGTGTAACAGGAAGGAGTTTGGATAAATCGTGCTTCCATTTTTCAGCATGCTGATGGCTAGATAGATAACTTTGAAACCAGTTAACAGCATCAGGGTTGATATTAAGATTATTCGAGTCTATAGCAGTTCAACGAAACAGCTGAAGTTCGAACACCATATGTTCGAACTTCTAACCACAAAGTATAAAAACTTTGAAGTCTTAGAACAGCGACTTTTTTCCCAGGGAAAAAAAATCGCTGTTCCAAGAAACACACACAACACAGGCACACCAAAAAAAACTGCAATCCACACACAAACACTCAAAATCCTACATCTAACCCTACACTAAACTGTGCATACACTACTATCTATCCACTTACCTTAACCCAAACCCTAACCCTAAGGTCCGTCACTATCGCACACTCACCTGACCTGCGCCCTAACCCTAACTCACCTATCCCGCCCTAACCCTAAAGTCTGTCACTATCGCACACCCACCTCACCCACGCCCTAACCCTAACTCACCTAAACTGTGCCCTAACCCTAACTTCCACACAATCGCACACTTACATGAACCTGACCCATAACTTCACACCACAGTCCTGATAATCGCAAAGCCACAGAAACGGCCCACCAAATTATTCCCCTGGGAAAGAATTCGGTGTTCCATGGCTTCACGATAATCAGTGTTCGATCGTCAGCCATTTCAACGGACTGATATAGACCCAGATTGTTCAGAGTGGACAGTAACTTAGGATGTGAAACTGTATTGAATACTTTAGACATGTCCAAAAGACTGAAAACAGTATTTTGCCATCATCTCTGAATTTATTTATAGTATTAGTGAAACTTAGAAGGGCTGTAGTTGTGCTATGATATGGTCCAAATCCATGCTGTGATGATGAGTGGAGATTATTGATTAGAAGGTATTTAAGAAGCTGAAAATTGATACATCTTATCAGAATTTTAGAAAGTGGAGAAAGTATAGCAAAGGGATGGTAGTTTGTTAGTTCTGTTGAACTGCCTCCTTTATGTAATGATGTAATATATGCAATTTTCCAAACAGCTGGGACATACCTTTCTGTTATAGAGCAGTTTATAAGTATTGACACAGGGAAGGCAATAATATCTGCTGTTAATTTTAGATATTCTGCTGGTAAGTTATCTGCTGCCAGTGAAGTGGGTGTCAACTTCTTTAATAGTTTGTTTTGGGACTGTCTGAAATGAGAATGCATCTACAATATTGATTGGGTTGTTGGGTGTTGGCATTATGATAGACTTGTTATTCTTAGTCAGTGCTAAAACACTTTCAATGAAGAATATGTTAAATTGTTCAACAATATTATTTGTGTTATCAAGTAAGTTGGGGGGGGGGTTGTGTTTGGCCAGTATGAAATATGTTATTGATTGTGTTCCAGAATTTTTGTGGATTCATTCTGTATTTCCATTGTAAATTAGAATAGTAGTGTTATTTGTCTAGTTTAATTTGGTGTTTGGAACTGTTTCTAAGTTGCTGGTAAATTAAATGGTCTTGAGGGATTTATTTTTTGCCCAAGTTTGCCATGTTTGTCCCATTGTTTTAGGAGGGTACGAGTCTCATGGGTTAACCACGGTGTGTAGTTGGCTTTGACTCGAACTATTCTTGGAGGTGCAAGTCTGTTTAGAATAGTAAGGAAGGTGTCATCGAAGTGCTGCACAGCAGCATCTGACGGCAGTCTGTTTAGAACAGTAAGGAAGGTGTCATTGAAGTGTTGCACAGCAGCATCTAAGGCCAGTCTGTTTAGAATAGTAAGGAAGGTGTCATTGAAGTGTTGCACAGCAGCATCTGACGGCAGTCTGTTTAGAATAGTAAGGAAGGTGTCATCGAAGTGCTGCACAGCAGCATCTGAGGGCAGTCTGTTTAGAATAGTAAGGAAGGTGTCATCAAAGTGTTGCACAGCAGCATCTAAGGCCAGTCTGTTTAGAATAGTAAGGAAGGTGTCATCGAAGTGTTGCACAGCAGCATCTGACAGCAGTCTGTTTAGAATAGTAAGGAAGGTGTCATCGAAGTGCTGCACAGCAGCATCTGAGGGCAGTCTGTTTAGAATAGTAAGGAAGGTGTCATCGAAGTGTTGCACAGCAGCATCTGACGGCAGTCTGTTTAGAATAGTGAGGAAGGTGTCATTGAAGTGTTGCACAGCAGCATCTAAGGCCAGTCGGTTTAGAATAGTAAGAAAGGTGTCATCGAAGTGTTGCACAGCAGCATCTAAGGGTAGTTGCTTAAGAGGAGTCCAGTCTATTTTTTCAAGAATATTACGTAGAATCTGTAAGTTAAACTTTTCTTAATACGAACTTGGTGTAAGTTGATTAGTAAGTAGGTTCCAAAGTGGTTACTTAAGTGATCTGGGAGACACCCTGCTATTTGGTAATACTGGGGTTTATTAGTTAAGAACCAGTCCAAAATAGATTATCTCTTTTCTTGTCAATTCTAGTTGGGTGAGAAATAATTAGAGTAAAACCATGGAAGTTTAGGTAGTTATGAGGATTGTCAGAATTACATGTCACCCAGTCTGTGTTAAGGTCTCCTGCAATAATGTTTTCCTGTGATATGGCTCTTGTGATATTTTGGAGAAGGATTTCAACTGTATTGGAATTGTTTCCTGGAGGGATGTAGATGGCTATTATACTTATGTTTACAGGTTGTAAGTTGAGCTTGTTTCTAAAGATAATTGCTACATCACCTCCCTTTTTTTCTATTAGCTCTTAGAATGTTGTAACCAGGTGCAGTTATTGCTATGTCTGGTAAATGTGGTTTCAACCAGGTTTCAGTAAGGATGGCAATGTCTGGGTTGTAAAGGGGGAGAGTTGCATGGAGTTTGTGTATTTTATTGCGCATACTTCTAAGATTTAGGTTTAGTAGCAGCATTTTAGAACTTTTATGTGGAGTAGGTAGTTTGATTTGCTTTGGAGAGTTTAATGAAATCATGTGTTCGGCGCCTGGGTTTGGGTGGATATCACCACTAAGCACAAGTCTGGGTGCTATGTGAGTGAACACCTGAAAAAGTTTAATAGTCTTTTGTGCGTTTTAAAGGAAATATTATGGAGGCTTTCATTTGTAAAGAGTATTCAGTGTTGTTTCAGGTCTATGAGTGTGGTTATAAACAATGATGGGGACACATAAAAGCTATTAGTTGTTGTTAGGGTAGGGTTATTAAATGCTGTTGCTTACTGTTAAGTACTACACAGTTATTGACAGTATTATACTTGGAAAAAATATTAATGTTAACCAGCAAATTTTACATAAATGCATGCCCTGAAATGTGACATAGCAAATGTGGTAATGCTGAACTTTTACTTACCAGAAGCATAAAATGTGCTTTCTGTTACTGTGCTGTTAATGTACTTGTCAAACGTAATATTATGTTTGAAGGAAAATAAATGCAGGGATTGTGAGATACAGTGAACATGATTACATCAGCAAAGTAATTGCAAGACTCACAGCAAAATAACTCGAACTTCCTGGTCCTCAATTAACAGTTAACTAAAACCCATGAAAACCTACTCAAAAAGTCATTTCTAGATAAAATCAGTGACAACTATTGCACATTTAGTACCCACTTCATTAATGCAGATCAATCACTAATTAAACCAAGCAACTGTGCCCCTCAAACTTCTCTTCACTCCCACCCAGTTCTTTTTTCGTCAATCTACACCAACTTCTACAATCAAAAATACCTTTGTTTATAGGTTCATAGGTGTGTACTAGGCTAATGGCCCTGGAGCCTTTACAAGCCTAGCCCAAAATAATTGCCCAGGCACCGTGCCACCTGATATTAGTTTACAGTCCTCCTTATCTGTCAGGGCAACTGAAATGATCCCTGGAGTAAATTTTCTGTTACCCATCTACTCGAAGAGGGCCAATGAAGTGCTCTGCTTAACATGAATGGGAAGCTTATTCCAGAGTATGGGCAGTGTTTGGGAGATGAACCTGTCTCTCTAGCATATTCTGTTAACTGTGGTAATGAGGTTTTGATCTCTGGAGCATGTGGCGTAGGGGGATTGGGATTTCTTTAGGTGTAGCATTTCAAGTAGGGCTGGGTCAGACATGGCTTTGTAAGTCAAGCAGAGATCAACTCTAAGTAGATGATAAGAGACTGAGAACAGCTGAAGTTTCTTGAGTTTGTCCATGTAGGACATTTGTTTAAGGCCTAGGATCCTTTTTGTGAGGTACTTTTGTGGCCTCTCCAGCTGTTGTAGGTGTCTGGTCAGATACATGCCAAACAGGGCATTATATTCAATGACTGGTCTAATGAGGGATGAGTAGAGAGAGATGATGATCTCTTTCTTTCTGTATGCAAAACCTTTGGTTATAAGATGTGGCACATAGGACTTTCTGACCACAGTGGCAATGTGGTAGTCAAAGGTGAGGTGGCTGTCAACCTGGGTGCCCAGATCTCTTATGGCCTCTTCAGTGTTCAGTGGGCGCCTATCAACGTGGTAATTCATGGGAACTGAGTTTTTTCCAAAGGGGATGATAACACATTTTTTGGCGATAAGCTTCTGGCCATGGTTCTGACACCAGTCATTGGTCTCAGAGAGGCCCTTTTGTAGGATGTCTGCATCACTTGGGGAGTTGATAATGACTCCTAGCTTGCAGTCATCAGCAAAATCAGTCAGCCAGAGTCCTTCTGTGTTGGCCTGGACTTCTGAGAAGTAGATGACAAACAAGGGAGGGTCCAGAACTGACCCCTGTGGGACTCCACTCATGACTGGTTGACAGTCTGACTTGGAATCCACAACTTTCACTCTGTAGGTCCTCTCTGTGAGCCAGTTTGCAACCCATCTAGTGATGTAAGGATTGATGCCTAGTTTGGTGAGTTTATCAATGATACCAGAGTGTGGAATGGTATCAAAGACCTTGGCCAGGTCGAGGTAGGCTGTATGCATTGCCTTACCCTCATCCACAGCCTTGGTGACTGCCTCAAAGAAGTCAACCAGGTTCAGCAGGCATGATCTCCCCTTGACAAAGCAAAACTATGTGGGGTCAAGAGGTTAGTGATTGCCTATATCTTTGTTATGCAGTTCCATGATGATGCGTTCTATAGCTTTGCATACCAGACTTGTCAGGCTAATGGGGCAATAGTTCCCAGGGTCTGTAGTTAATCCCCCTTTATGGAGCTGGATGACTGTAGCAATGCACCATTCATTAGGGACATAGTCTGAGGTAAGGCAGTGACTGAACAGGGCATACAGATGTGGTGCCAGTTCATTTTGTAGCTCATGTAGGATGGAGCCAGGGATACTGTCAGGTCCCATGGACACTGTATTCTTGGCTTTGAACAATGCATCTCTTACCTGCGCCACAGAAATGGTGGGTACCAGGCTTTCTTCTGGAATTGTGATACAGGGAAAGAGGGGTAAAGTTGGCACTGAATCTGTCAGCCAGTATGTTGGCTATATCTGTTGGCTCAGAATAGGAGGTGCCATTCTGCAATACTCAGAGCAAATCTGAGTATTGCCTTTGAGGTTTTTCATATAGCTATAGAAGGCATTGTGGTTGTTTTTGGTGTCAGCTGCAATTTTGCCTTCACAGCTGGCTTTAGAGGATTTGATAAGGGATCTCAGCTTTTTGTTGAGACTGATAAGGGAGGTTTCCAGTCTTGTGATTTTATTTTCTGCAACAGTTTCTTCCTTCTGTTGTAGAATTTATTGATGGCTGGGAACCATGAGATTGGCTTCCTTTTTTTGGATGAGAGTGTCTTAGTTCTGTTTGGTATGGTAAGGTCCATGCATTGGTGTACATGCTCGTACAATGCACTGGTGTATGATGTGGCAGTCATGCAGCTATTTTCCATTGGCATGGATGCCGAGAAGTTAGCCTCCTCTGTTTTTAGCAACGGTCTCCCATGTTAGTGTTAACCTGGTCGATGATGTTGCTTCCTCTAGTGGGGGTCAGAATGAGCTGGTCTAAGGCTTTGGAACTGATAAATTCCAGAAAGCATTGGGCCTGTATATTGGTACTTGAATAGTTTTCCCAGTTGATGGAAGGGTAGTTGAAGTCACCCAGTATGCGAGTATTAGGTTGGACCTTGATAGATTCCAGGGTGGTTAGGAAGTTGGAATGAGAGTCTAGGGACATGTTTGGTGGTTCTGTAGTAGGTTACGACTTGTATTGCCGTTTTAACCAGTGTTAGTTGTACCTGAAGTATCTTGCATGCATTTACCAGTCTAGAGGTGTGCGTATCCTTTAAGTATATGGAGACACCACTGCCTTTGGAGCTTCCGGACATATTCTGGGGCCAAGAGATATGGAATGAATTGTAGCCTGGGAGCACAGGGGTGCTTTCTGCTTCTTTAAACCAGGTCTATGTTACAGCACAGATGTTGACATTCTCCATTTTGAGAAGAGCTTTGAGCTAGTGCATCTTGAGGTTTAGACTTCTAGCATTGAGCAATACAACTCTCAGATTGCATTTGCTTGTAGCTGTTACGGTGGAATTTTGGCCTTTGGAACACTGCCTATAAAAGGCACCATAGGGGTGGCAAGAGACTTAGCCAGTACCTGGAATCCCAGGGGTGACAGATGCAGGCTGTCTCTGGCAAAGCATCAAGGTCTGTCGATCATGTCATCCCAGGCAGACAGATACTGGATCCCCTTAGAATGACATCAGAAACTTAGCCAATTGTTGAAGTCAGTCATTTTCTGCTCGTACTGTGGTATAATTCTGGATGATGGTAGAATACTGCTCAGGGCTAGGGTCATACCTGCTTGGGACACATAATCCAAGAGTTCCATTACATCTCTTTTTTATGTAGTCCAGGGAGGTACGTCTCAGGTCATTCAACCCACATGGGCAATGACTGAGTCATATTTGTACTTGTTGTGGAGTGACCTGACTGCATGTGTTATGTGGCGGATCCTGGCACCTGACAGACAACTGACTTTCACCTTCTCCTTGTTCAACCTAGTCAGTGGGACATTAGTATGCCTCACAACAGAGTCTCCTATGATTAGTACATTGGGCAAAGTGTTTTGCCTTAAGGGCTTGGGTTGAGCGGCACACTGTGGTGGTGAGCTGTGTGTTCTGGGGTTGGTGTTGTGTTGTAGTGGTGGAGTGCATTTCAGTCTCGGAAGTCTCTGCTGTTTGGGTAAATTTTTATTGAGAGCCTCCGTGAAGGTGGGTGTATGGTTTGTGTATCTATGTGTAGGTTGTGATAGTTGGTGTTTTGGAGGGCCATGTGTTCTATGTAGTGAGTTGCAGGTGTTGACCTTCTCCTGTTGACCAGCTAGTCCAGTCTTCGTTGGAGCATGCACTGCTTCCAGTTTGGTGATATAAGTGAATCTCTCACAGGTATGAATGTTGAAGGTAAGAGGAGGGGGTTGTCTGTGTACATTAGACAGTTGCCGCACACTCTCAGAATGTCCAAGTGCACCAGGTTAGCAGGAGAAAGCACAGGAAATTGCCCTACAATCTTATCAGGAGGGGTGGTCATAACTAATAAGTACTCATGCTGTTTCTGCGTAGTAACAGCTAGTGCTGACAGCACCTATGTTTGCTACAATAAATGCTACAAAAGCATGTTAAAGTGCTAGCTGATTATGCTAATTGAAGTGCAAGGAGTAAAAGAACAAGCACATTTTAAGGGAAAAGTTGAAGAGCAGACTTTCTGGCAACGGAAGTAGTTTACCCCAGCTGAGCACTGCTGCACGGTGTGCAATCATGGACTTTTAAACCAGAAAGTTGAAAGGGATGAAAAAAATGCCCAAACAACCAATAAACTACAATCTCTGGACCAGAAACCACTCCTCTTGTGGTAGTTAGACTACCTAATGGTTTCCACTCCCACTGATAAGCTAGAAGGCTTGCCTTCAACACAGAAGGGTCTGGGGAGCTCAAAAGCTTACAAAACCATCCTGGATACAACAAATCTGTATCTGGACTAGGCTAGTTACAAGAAAGGTGGGAAGCAAGCTTAGAATTTATTTTTTTTTTTTTTGCAGAAAAGCAGTTAAAACAGTAGCAAAAACAATTTAAATGCAGTATAACCTAGCACACTTGAGTGTGTAGCAATCTTTTCTTCTTCTTCTTTCGGCTTTTTCCCAGTTAGGGGTCACCACAGCAGATCACCTGTCCGCTCATGATTGGCAGTGGAGTTTTACGGTGCCGAAGGGCCAGCCCGGTGCCCAACCTTCCACAGAAGGCACACACATGCACACACTCACACCTAGGGCCAATTTGGAGTGTCCAATCCACCTAGAGCACGTCTTTGAGATGTGGGAGGAAACCGGAGCACTCGGAGGAAACCCACATGACCACAGGGAAGACATGCAGACTCGGCACACTATCCCAGCTGAGAATCGAACCGGAGAAACTCTTGCTGTGTGGCGGCAACTCTAACCACTGCACCTCTGTGGCCGCCCTGAGTGTGTAGCAATATTAAGGCAAATATACTTTAAATAAATGCAGATAAATTAAAAATGACAAAAAACAAGTGCAGAAAGCAGCAAGTTATGAAATAATCTAAATGGAGGCACTAAGTACAGAATAAGAGCACTTGAACACTTAAGAGCACACAGAACAGCAAACTAATGTAATATGGTAGAAGGCAGTTAAGTAAGAGCAGCTGAAGAAAGTATAAATAATTTTTCTTTTTTTTTTAGTGGAGAGGGAGGGAACAGTTTCAACCAAAAATCCATCATCTTCTCAACAACTAGGTCTCCTAGAATTGTGTCCTGTCTCTATCCCCAACAACAGTCTACCTCAGAGTTCCATGTCCCATCTGCATGAAAACAATTGCTTATCATACCAGAGAACAAGGGAGGAACCTCAACTGACATCTTGAATTTTAAACTAATCACAGTTCATCCCCTATATTAAAATCATCTACATAAATAATTTTCTTGCAATCATTTTCTATTTCCCTTACTGCTTGATTTTTACCCTTACCGTAAGAATACCTCTGCTCTATTGCTTTTCTTCAATACCAAACACACAACTTTGTAATGAAGATAAACTAGTCTCATCCCTATTCCTCTATTTGTCTGTAGTATTTGACAATCACCCATTGTTCTTATAAATAAATGTCCACTCTTGGCCTATCTAATAACACATTTGCATGCTCTACTAGCAACAATTCGGAGTATTAAGTGGAAATGCTCTTATTCCACCTTTCTTCATGTCTCCATGTAGTCCTCCAGTGATCAAAATATCTTTATCAATGACCCAGCTATTGCCACAAAACAAGCAACTCTAATACAATATGTAGATGACTTCACACTTATGTGCTCAGTCCACAATGTTACTGATATTCAGACTTTTACATATGAGGCCTTTAAATCTACAGAACCTCACCTTGAATACTTTTGGCTTTTATTTGATTAAAAAATTATTACATTAATACTACTGACAAGTAAGCAACACTAATTTATTAAAATGGCTTCAGGGTTATACAAGTAATCATCAAGCATTGAACTGTTCCTCAAAGCAAAGTGTTATTGGTCATCATAGACAAGAGCATGCAATTTAATCAACACATAACATATACTCAAATAAGGCAGAAGATAGCCACAAGATGAAAAATTCACCAATTTAATGACAAATTGTTGTGAGTGCTTTTGCAGTGGTCAGCATTGCCTCATCAGACAATTACACATCAATTAAAAACAGTTTAAATACACAATTCATATTCAAAACAACCAATAGAATACAGGAAAAGTCTATAATAACCCTAATAAGTTTTAATGTATGCTGATTTGTATATGTGAACTGCACTTTTAAGTTTTAATTAGTTCATTATGGTGAGGAAGGATATATCGACTTTTCTTGTATTCTATTGGTTGTTTTGAATATGAATTGTGTATTTAAACTGTTTTTAATCTAAGTGTAATTGTCTGGTGAAGCAATGTTGATAATTTTTAAAGCACTCGCAAAATTTTGTCATTAAACTGGTGGATTTTATCATCTTGTGGCTACCTTCTGCCTTATTTGGGTTTGTTGTTTTTATTTCAATCGTTGTTTACCTCACTAGTTGGGACTGTTTGGAAAAGAATCTTCACATAACATATACTGTCAACTATCCCAGTAAAAAAATAGGCCTCCTCTCTCATTGCACATGGATGCAAATAACTTCTGCCTTATCCTATTGTTCACAACTCCGATCTTCTACAATTTTCCCAATATATCACATCATTCTGCAGTGACCAGGCAACTTAAGTGGCTTGAACTTCCAAACTACATAAAATATATACAGCTAAAAGCTGCCTATTAAATTCTGTACCAAGTTGAAAAATATCTGTCCACTGCACTTCTCATGAATTAGTATTCTCCTGGAAGCAACATCTGATAAAATAAAAATAACTTAGTCAGAAGAAAGAAATCCAACAAAGCATCTGAAGATGCACTTTATTCCAAGTACATCTTCAAAATATGGCATAATGTACCATCAGTCTTAGGGAACAATAATCCCCAACTCTTTAAATCTCAACCAAAATCATTCATCAGACTCATGGCACTGTCAATGCTCTTCTTCTTCAAGGTAAACCTTTTTTCTTAAGCTTAATTATCTCTTTTCATCACACTCTGGATCCCAAGAAATCCAGTTAGATTTCTACAGGTTTGCACCAGCAATTTCTTCTTCTGGACTGGACTACTGTATTCACCTTTTCAGCTCACATTTCCTAGCACATTTTGCTTTTTGAACAGCCATCTTGAATTCTTACTGTCAGCATATGCGGTGTAAGCTATGTTCTAACTGTCTGTTGAATTTACATGGCATTGTAACACAGTGCACTCTTTCTTTTCTTTTCTAAGTAAGCACCGTCGCTAATATAAGTTTGCAATTCTCAAAGTCACATAGCATGGCCACAACAACACTTGTACACGTACAGTTTTTGCAATTTCATAACTCCAGTTTCATACCTTTCTAATACCACATGCTTCTTTTAACAACTATGCCCTTTCAAAGTGCCTTTAATTTTATCATGATGTTCAGTGTTGCTTCTTAGTTACTCATTCAATCTATTTTCTCTTATATACAGGTGCTTAATTTTCAGTTCAGAAATTGATTTTTGGACTCTGCATCCTTTGTTTCAGCTACTGTATACTATAAAAATGTGCTTATTAATATTGTTCATTGTGCTTATATCCTCTATGCATATTTCTCAATAGTGGAACATTAATATTTTCTTCTGTTTTTTGCTGGAGCTTTTCTCTACAGGTCTCCATTGAAAAAAGGTTTTGCTACTTAGGTGGACAAATGCAAGTAAGTAAGTAAACAAGCAAGCAAACACACACTAATATATGTGAAAGAAAAAACATATCCATTAAGCAGAAAATTCATTAAGTTTGCACATGCAGACAAGAATGAACACCCTGTAATACAAGTAGGGATATGTATTGCGTTAAGTAAAGTATTACCTCTTGTAGCTCAAGTATTTAACACAGGATGTAAGAATTTGTCAAGAGCTCCCTTAGTTAAAGAGGGAATTTATGGGGGCAAAGGTCCAACATAATATGCTGTCAAACATTACATAGCTGCACTAAAAGAAATGGTGTAGCAACAAAAGACACAAAATGAACTCCAGTTTCGTTTTGGATAGAAAGCATAGATACATTTAACAGTGAGTCTAGCCAAACAGCACCAATTGTAAAAGTACTGAAGTCAGTGTAGAAACTGACAGAGAAAGTGAGTATTGCCAAAATATTCCAGTTGTTAAAGTAATGAGAAGTCAGTGTGAACACTGATAGAGAAGGACATATTGTTAAATATACACTAAAATAAGTGGGGTAGAAACTAAGGAAAAATTGCTAAAGTTTCACATTGGAAAAGAAATGGAAAAGACGCCCTGAACAGACCTCTAAATATCTCTCCCATACATGAAAGCAACCAGGACTCTAAGCAAGCAAGAATGCCCAACATGGCGCATGTTAATAATGCAATAACCCACGCCTGGGTGTGGGTAATGTGGGATTTACCCACGGTTGGTGTGGTTTGGTCTCAAGGGACCAAACAAAGACAACCGTGGGTAAATCCCGCATTACCCACCAGAAGTGGTTATTATATATCTATGACATTATTTAAGAAAATAAATAATTACTTTTCTTAAATAATGGCATTGTATAATGCCTCTTTGCTGCCCTTCCGCAGCTGTCTGGTATCTGCGGCAGTTCTGATGTACTGCACATGCCTACGCAGTACATCAGAGCTGTGGCCAAAAGCAACGGAGAAAGCAAGATCTCCGTTGCTTTTTACTGTTTCGCTATGTTAAATGGTTTTAACATAGCGAGACAGCTTTAAAATAAGCAACGGATGTCCGTTGCTTATTTTAAAGCTGTCTCGCTATGTCAAACCCATTTAACATAGCAACAGTAAAAGCAATGGAGATCTTGCTTTCTCCGTTAAACCTGTCTCGTTATGTTAAATGGGTTTAACATAGCGAGACAGATTTAAAATAAGCAACGGAGATCTCGGTTGCTTATTTTAAAGCTGTCTCTATGTTAAACCCATTTAACATAGCGAGACAGGTTTAAAAAAAAAGCAACGGAGGAAGCAAGATCTCCGTTGCTTTTTACACACTGTGTCGCTATGTTAAAGGAGTTTAACATAGCGAGACAGCTTTAAAAAAAGCAACAGAGATCTCCGTTGCTTTTTTTAAGCCTGTGTCATAGGTTCATAGGTTCATTCTAGGCTATCTGCCCTGGGGCAATTATAAGCCTAGCCCGATTCTGTATGGCTTACGCCACCCCTTGATTTGAGTATACTGTGCCCTTTTTAAGGTTTAGTTTACTGTGCCTCTGTCTAATAGTGACACGGGAGTAATCCCTGGGACAAACCTACGATCCCCCATCCACTTATCGAGATTCTTCTTGAAGAGATTCAGTGAGGTGCTCTGCCTCACATGAACTGGAATTCTATTCCAGAGCGAAGGGAGCCTCTGGGTTATGAACCTGTCCCTCCAGCAAGTTCTATTTATTTCTGTGCTGAGGTTCAAGTCCCTCAGTGTGGCTCTAAGGGATTTAGATTTACTGAGGTGGAGCATGTCCATTAATTCTGGATTTGACATAGCTTTGTATGTCAGGCACAGATCGCCTCGTAGTGTCGCTATGTTAAACTCTTTTAACATAGCGAGACCGTGTTTTAAACGAGACTTATACTAATGGAAAAAGTCCGGGTGACCGGACCTTTTTCCATTAGTATAAGTCGATTTACAATGTGCACGCTGGCCAATCAGCATGCACGTTTTGGAATATTAATGGGGGGTCATGGTATAATCTGTAATTAACATCTGCCCAAGGGTACTACACCCCTGGAAGGGCATTAATTGCACTTTAACACACACCCTGCAGGGCATTATTGTGCTTAGAGAATGGGATATCTGTAAAATTATTGCTTTTTACTTACTTATTTTTTTCAAGTATTATATTATTTTTTTTTATATTTTTGATGTAAAATAGTTCCTCTGCCTAATGTTTCAGACTTGCTGTAGTATATGTTAATGGTGTTGGAGGAAGCATTTTACATCAAAAATTTATAAAAACATATGTTGCGGTAAGAGGTAGAGAGGCATACCTCTCAACCTCTTAGAGCAAGTAATCCAGACAAAGCCATAAATAATGGAGGAATGAAGGCCAAAAAATAGGGACAACATTTAAATATTGCTTTTATAAACATAGAAAGTTGATAGAATAACAGATTTTGTATTAGCATGCATTTTCTGAAGAGAATAAAGTCTTAAATTCAAATGCCTGTTATTATTTTCTGACTTCAATTCTTAATGCTTTGCCAGCGATTTACCAGCAAAACATTTTATGAGGACCATAATAAGAATATGAGGCAAAAATCTGGATATTCTGCAAAAATCTGTACAGCTGAGAGGTATGTCGAGAGCTATGCAGACCTCTTAACTGCTGCTGCCAGGGATCGATCTCACTCTTCACTCTCTCACACACACACAGTCTTTTGATTTCATACACATACACGCATTAGTTTAAGTTTCTTTTCTTTTCTACTTTACACTCACTAAACAGGAAAAGCGCTGCTTAGTGAGTGTAAAATAACGGCTTGAATGATCTCCTGTTCACTGTCTGTATCACTCATACACATATGCACAGTCTCTAGACACACAATCTCTTTTGCTTTCATGCACACATTCACTCAAACACAGACATAAACAAACATACTCATACACATACATACACAAATATATACTTTTTTGTTTATTTTTTTACACTTGCTAAACAACAAAAGCACTGCTGAGTGTAAAATAACGGCTCAGACCATGTCACTTTCACTGGCATGCATGCATACACTTACACACACAAAGACAAACACAAATATGCACTTTTTTTAAATTTTCTTTTTTTTTTTTTGCCATTTTAAAAGTTTTTATACAAAATTTTTTTAATTTCATCATGATTATTTAATATATTTGGATTTTATTACTTTTTATAGTATCTATGAACGAAGGTATTACTTAGTATGGCATAATGAAACGTGGAAGCTTATTTGTTCATTTTGAAATAAAAGTATGGAATGATTGGTTAAGGATGAATTAATTATGTATATAAAGGAAGTTGGTAATATGACTGTTATATCTGATGAAGTCTATTGTTGGACGAAAACGCAGACTTTAAATAAAGCGTTCATTGATTGTGTGGAAACGTGACTCAATTTTGGATTATTCAGCATCTTTTCTCCTTTTGGCTTCTTTATTGGTGTTATTTTTGCCATTTTACAGCAGAAGCGTAGATTAGCAATCATAAAATAATGGTTGCCATTAGGGTTTTTTCAGAACGTGCTCCAGTGCAGCTTGATATGCTGCTAAGTGGTAGACTCAGTTTTCAGTGGGCATTACTTCTACATTAATACCTTGCTGGAGAACATTCATTCTCCAATCAGGATGCCATCTACAGATTGCCCATTCTCTAAGACCTCTTATAGAACTTGTAATGAAGTTATCACACATGCACAATCTGGGCAGTCATGTAGGAATGCATAAGGCAAACACTTGGGTATGTCAATATTTTGCTAAATTGCTATTATGAAGGATATAAAGAAGTTTTATTCCAACAGCCAAGAGTGTCAAAGGATAGTATACAATACAGGATTTAAGAAACATCTGATATCCTAACCCAGTGCGGATGTCCCTTTTGAATATATTTCAGTCAACATTGTGGAACCTCTCGTACAATTAAATTAGGGCCATCAATATAGCCTAGTAATTTTTGATTATGTACCAAAATTTCTTGAGGGTGTGACTCTATATATAAAGAATCAATGCAAAAGCCATAACTAAATGCACTAACTAGTACTACTTTTTTCCTTAGAGAAATAACTACCCAAGAAATTCTTAATGTTTAGGGCACCCTATTCATGTTGTCTCTCCCATAGTCCCTTTTTTAGGCAAGGACTCCAAAACATTACCAAAGTGAATCAGAGCAAAATAAGAGTCATGCTGCTAAATGCTAGGAGCTTAAAACAAAAGATGCACTCCGTAGAAGCACTTAGATGTCTGTGCAGTCACAGAAGCCTGATTCAAGGCCTCAGAAAGTACCCCTGCCTTGCAAGGCTACGATGCCTTCCACACCTTTAGACTGCAAAATAGACATGTGAAAACCAAAGGAGGCATTGTTTCAGTCAATATTAGAGATACATTTTTCTCCCATGTAGTTATACTGGAAAAGTCCATGACATTACTCCAAGTCCAGATTACAATGGGTAAGACCTCCCCCATCTAATTCATAGTCAGTTATAGATCCCTTCCATGAGTCATGACACCCATGAAACCTACTTGACCAAACTGGAAACAATCCAAATTTTACCCAACACATTGGTATGAGGGATTTCAATTATCCCACCATCAATTGAGAAGCCTACAATAGCCCTCATTGGCTAGTGCAAAAGTTCCTTGACTTTGTTAATTCAAATAAATGAACAATGAATATGAGCAGAGAAAACAGGCAAAATATGTTTTATTAATGAAATAGTGAGCACTTTCGTCTTGTACAATTCCAAAACTTCATCAAACAGTGCCATAACTTCCTGACTCATTTAAATAACATAATCAAGCACATATTCATAAATATTCATGAATATTCATAAATTACATTATAAATGACCCACCCCCTCTGAAGTGCTTACAGATATAACATGATTTTAAAACACATTACAGTTTATTATACAACCTTTAAACATGTAACAACTTATCTAAAACCTTTTTAAAACATATAATTCTATAAATAAGATTCAAAATTGTGCTTATATAAATTTTAAATGCATAAATCTTGCATATTAAAAAACTTGATTCTTGAATACACATCCAAGCACTACTTATCCAGCTTGATATACAAATATAAAACCAACGAACCCAATCTATGCTTATTCCTTTATTATTTACTAACCAAACACATATAACAAAAAGAAAAAAAAATGTTAAAATTCATTGGTTTAATAAATAATATTGTAGCAAAATGTCCTAATGAAGGTATATAAAACAGCCTATAAATATATTGAAATAATATTCCTATATTACATTATATTTTAAATTACCTTTTTAAAGCATTTAGTTTAAGAAGACAATTTACTGAGCTGTACTCATTTTAACCTGGCCAAGAATAAGCATTCAATAGTATTTACCATATTAATTCTCTTTTTTCTAAATGTAACACCCATGGGCCACCTCTTGGGCTTATAGCAACCTGCTCAATTATTAAATACTTACAATTGTGGCCTCCATAGAACTTGACATGCTTGGCCAGTACACTAGTGGTTTTCTGCTTCTTAATAGCATATTCATGTTAGCAAATTCTATCCCTAACAGATGTTTCAGTTTTACCAATATAATACGCCATGCATAACTGGCATAAAGCAAGGTATACTACCACTTTTGAATTACAATTACACGTACCTGTCAAATTATATTTGCTACCCTTAATATCAAACATCTGACAAAGTAAAATTAGTTTACAAATCCTACATGCCCAGCATTTTCTAATTACTTTGCTATGTGCATTCTGTTCTTTATGTAGTAAAATGTTTTTTTTTTTAAATTATTAGCTCTCTCTTTGCTACTATTTTTGGTTTTTGCTGCACTATTTGCCTGAGGGTGACATCCTCCTCAATAATACTCCAATTTTTATATATGATGCTTCTAATAAGTGCATACTCAGCACTAAAAGTAGTAAAACTAGAAATAAAATTGGCCTGTTCATTATTATATAAAGAGGCTGTTTCAATAGTAGTTATAGCTTTTTTCCCAATATGGGGGTTAATTTCACTCCCTTATCCCCTCCTAACTTATTACAAACCATCCCCGAAACTCATCCCCTTGCCCTACATATCTGAAGAGCAGGTCCTCAAAAAACACAGCCTCTGAGGGACCAGACGACATCCCAGGCTTCTTCTAAACAGGCTAATACATGACCTAGCATCACCATTAAGTACCCTTTTCAATCATAGCCTAACCACAGGCTTTGTTACTGTGGAATGGAAAACAGCAACAGTTATTACCCTCCACAAAGGTGGGCTAGCAACAGACCCGGGGAATTAGAGATCCATAAGCTTGACTAGCCTTATCTGTAAGGCCATGGAATGTATCATTATGAACTTCATAAATAAAGACATAAGTGACCTCCAAACCCTGGATCCTACCCAATTTGCCTTCGTCAAGAGCAGATCCTACCTGTTAAATCTGGTGGACTTGTATGAAAATGTGACTAGGTTCATTAATGAGGGAAAATCTGTGCACACAGCATATCTAGACTTGGCAAAGGCTTTTGACACAATCCCACATTCAGGCATTGATGATAATTTAGCAAACTGAATGTAAACTCCTTCATTGTAAGATGGATTGCCAACTGGCTCACAAACAGGATACACATTATCGAATGGGAAACTCCACATCAACCAGCAGACTTGTTACCATTGGGGTACCACACAGGTCAGTGTTGGGCTCCCTACTGTTTGGTATATACTTCTGAGAAGTTCAGGTCAAAACTAAGGGGTTGTGGCTGACTAAGTTTGCAGATGACTGCAAACTAGGTGCAATCACTGAATCCCCAGATGATGTCAGTATACTCCAGGAGGGTCTCACACAGACCAATGACTGGTGTATTAGTCATGCTCTCAAACAAAATGCAGAGAAATGCATCATTACTCCCTTTGGAACAAACAATGTTCTTTCACTATCAAATCAACAACAATACCTTAAGTACCGACAAAGTGGTAAGGGACTTTGGATCACAAGTTGATTGCAACCTTAACTTCAAACACCGTGTGTCTACTTTAGTAAGGAAAGGTTTCTACGAAGCACACTTGATTAGTAAAGGCATCAGCTCGACAGGAAAAGAGGGTATAACCCCTCTATATTCAGTACTTATCTGGCCCATAATTGAGTATAACACCCTGTTTGCCATGTAATGTACAGGACTCCTGCATCAATTGGAGAGACCTCAGAGCTTTCTAACAAAGAAGATCAAAGGGCTCCAGCATGTGCCTTACACAGACCGACTAAAGTCCCTGTCGCTATACTCCATATCGTACAAACTTCTTTGGGGAGACTTATGCCTGGCCTACAGTGCAATCCAATACTCAAACCTAATGAACTTGCTGCATATCTATAAATCAAACAAGACTAGGTCTACCCATTCCAGGGACCTAAATATGGCCTGTGACTTAAATAGGACATGCTGGATGGACAGATTTATCTCCCTATGACTGCCGTGTCTTTGGAACAGGCTATCAATTCATGTGAAACAGAGCACCTCTATGACACTGTTCAAGAGGAACATGTATGAGTAGATGGTGTACCATAAATTCTTACCAGGATAGTGCCCACAACCCTCCTGGACATAGGCAATCATCATTAAATGCAATCTTGGGTACTGACTAGCATTTCTATGGTATTACATTTGGATTAAATGGCTAGGCTTAAAATGACCTCAGGGTCAGTAGCCTAGTAATCTCCTATGATCCTAAGATACTATGATTTTTTGTGATTGTTTTGGTTGAGTTTTTTCTAAAGGCCTCCATTGAAAGAGAAATTGACTGAAATAGGAACTGGCTAAATAACCCACAACTGATATTAAACCCTAAAAAATACAACTTATGCTGATCCACCAAACAAAGATTAATCATCTCACCTTCTCCATATTCTCTGCCAGCAAGGCCCACATCACCCCTGTCTCAGAAGCTAAATTACTAGGACTATTGACCAGCAACTCAAATTCAACAAACACATATCCATAACCATTTCTAAAGTCCACAAAAAGTTAGGCTACCTCTATCGTTGCAAAAGGTATCTAACCTCTGAATCTCATATTGCCATAGCCAGAATCCAGCTCCTATCTACACTACTTTACCCATCCCCAGTACTAATAAACCTAAATAAAACTGACTTGAATAAACTTTCCACTTGCTACAAAAAAATCGCTAGATTTGCAACCAGTGCCAAATCATGCTCCCACCACTGCCAATTACTGCATTCTTTACACTGGCTAGAATTTCCCAACCTATTAAGGTATCATCAGCTCAACTTACCACACCAAATACTATACTATCTTGAGAAAACCCCTGCTCTGATTGGCCTACTAAACATATACAATTCTAACAGACAATTATGGTCCAGCAATAAAGCCTTAATTGAAACCATCTCATGTAAAAACAACTCTGGGGAATCTCTCTTCACCCATGAGATTGCTAAAATATGGAACAACCTACTTCCTGACCTCAGCCTACAAAAATGTACTTCCACTGTAAAGAACCTCCTTAAATCATACCTCTACACCAACCATTTATGTAAATGCAATGGGCGTCCATGAAGCCTCATCCACCTATAGGGATTTATTCCCTTCTGTCTCTGGACCATACAAGTAATGTGTTCTGCCAATGCTTCTATATATATTTTGTATATACTGTTTTATACTAGGTAAACACCTTGCAATACTGTACTCTACTTATGCTCACTGTATATATTGTACATAATGTATTTTTATGTTCATCCCAGGAATGGGCTATGCACATATATTTGTATTTTGACTTTGTACTATTAACTGCTTAAACATTCCTATAGCGCACTCCCTAACTGTTGCTACCTTTCACTTTGCAACCTGTTTATCATTCATTACTCTTTATTGCTACTGCATTCATTTTGTAATTGTATGCTTTTATTTTGTAATTGTATGGAGCTTTTCTCCCCAGGACTCCACTAAAAATGGACACTTGCTGTCCAATCAGACTATCCTGGTTAACAATTGTTAAATAAATAAATAAAAGAAAGAGGTTGTGTTACCCAGGTGGACTTTTCTCTTATATGCAAGTAAGTAAGAAAACACAGGGACTTCTCAGTAGTTCAAATCCAGAGGCAGCAAGAAGATACCAAAATACTTAAAACTGGATTTATTTAGCGCTTTCATTTCTCTCCAATAGAAACTTAAACAGAATACAAAAAATTATTACAAACAAGCCTCATTTTAAAATCCCTCCAAAATACAAACTAACCAATCACCCACTACTATAAATTACTTAAAAACTATTTTAAAGAAATAGTAAAAATAATAATAATAATAATAATAATAATAATAATGATAGACATATATTAACCAAATATATGAACACAATTTTTTATTTAAGCAATAACCCACCCCTGGGTGTGGGTAATGCTGGATTTACCCACGTTTGGTGTGGTTTGTTTGCCCTCGTGACCAAACAAAGACAGCCATGGATAAATCCAGCATTACCCACACCCAGAAGTGGGTTATTGCTATTATAGAATGACATTATTTAAGAAAAAAATACTTACTTTTCTTAAATAATGTTCTTGTATAATGGCACCATGCTGTTCTTCCACCGCTGGACAGCTCCGCTTTGCCATTGCTGATGTACTGTATATGCGTTTGGAACTTGCGTTGCCACACATACCTAGTACATCAGTGCTTGGGAAAGTAAACAACGGAGAAAAGAAGATCTTCATTGCTACGCTTTTTTTTTTTTAAACCCTTAAAATGAAAGAATATATGAACGGAAAAAAGTCTGCGCTACCGGAACTTTGTCCATTGTATATTCTCAAAGGGCACACTGGTTGGACTAGCCAATCAGCATGCTTGTTTTACAATGTTACCGGCCAGTCATTGTATAATTTACATTTCTAAATGTTTCAACTTTAACAAACAATTAATAGAACAGGTTTCATTAATGCCTGGCGTTCTTGTAGCATTAAGTTTCAACTGCCATTTTAATTCACATTTTAACAAATGTTCCTCTGTAAGAAAACCTCTCTGGTCTTTCACTATTTGCTCAAGAATGAAAAATGTGAAAGAGTGTGCAGGCAATGCAATAATATGCCTAGCTAATACATTCTTAACATCATGTTTCCTAATATATAATGTATGCTCATAAACTCTTTCTTTTAGCTTCCTGATAGTTTTACCTACATAGAACGCATCACAATCTATGCAGGAAGCAAGATAAACCACATTGGATGTGTCACATGTATAATGATTCCTTAACTTAACTACTATATCATTTATTACAAACTCATACCCAGTTAAAATACTTGCCAACAACTTTCTATTTTTTGATGGGCAATTCTTTAAGCAATATACAGGAGTGGCAATGGGGGCAGCATGTGCCACCAGTTTTGCAAACCTTGTCATGGTTTATTGGGAGAGTAGATATATTTTCAATAGTCATTTTTTCTCTTGTTGAACATATTACACTTATTTTCTGGATGATATTTTTATTTTACGGACAGGAATGAGAGATGACCTTACTGAATTTATTGATTATATAAATAATGCAATGAGTTTTTTGAAGTTTACTTTTCATATGGCAGCAGATAAAATATCTTATCTGGTATTGAATTATGTAAAATTATGGAGCTGAGATGTTTCCAGTCAAGCATATTTAGGAAAAGAACATTTGCCAACACATATCTTCACTTTCAAAGCTGGCATCCTCACTTTCAAAAGAAAGCTGTGGTAAAAGGCCAGCTTGTGAGAGTAGATAGAATGATTTCAGATGATACTATTTTCCTAAAAGAAGTTGATTTAGGAATGGAGATGCTTTTAAAGAGAGGTTATCCAGCAACATTTCCTTATAATATCATGGAAGAGGTGGTGTTTAAGAGATTACATGGTATATATATATATATATACCACTATTATTCCTCAAGAGATTGCCCATGATTTGGCCTATGTCAGTGTAAATGAGGATGGATCTGATATCTCAGCTGTTGGTGGAAGGGTGGCTACTGACAGAAGTAAAAAATCAGATATTAATAATGGACCCTGTTTTATCACTACCTACACACTCGATAGTCAAATGGTGGTGAATAGTCTTAGAAAAAATTGAACTATTTTAAAATGTGATAGTAGAGTGGGTGAAGTTTTAGGTGAATGCTCTAAGATTGTTTTCAGGAAGTATAAATCTTTCACGAATATATTAGAGAGTACAGCAAGGATAAGTAGAGCCAGGAATGGCATGTTTAAGTGTGGCTGGTGCTCCCAATGTCCATTTATTTTAACTGGGTATGAGTTTGTAATAAATGATATAGTAGTTAAGTTATGGAATCATACATGTGATACATCCCATGTGGCTTATCTTGCTTCCTGCATAGATTGTGATGCATTCTATGTAGGTAAAACTAGCAGGAGCTAAAAGAAAGAGTGTATGAGCATGCATTAAATATTAGGAAACATGATGTTAAAAATGCATTAGCTAGGTATAATTGTAAATTGCCTTGACACTCTTTCAAGTTTTTCATTTTTGAGCAAATAGTGAAAGACCAGAGAGGTTTTCTTACAGATGAACATTTGTTAAAATGTGAATTAAAATGGCAGTTGAAACGTAATGCTACAAGAACGCCATGCATTGATGAAACCTGTTTTATTAATTGTTTGTTAAAGTTGAAACATTTAGAAATGTAAAAACAAAAATTCTGTTCATATATCTGGTTAATATATGTCTATCATTATTATTATTGTTGTTATTTTTATTATTTCTTTAAATAGTTTTTAAGTGATTCCTGGCAAATATAGCCTCCTTTATGTTTTATTACATAAACTACTGTTTTTATATGAAAGACTTAGTATGTCCTGCTGCTAGAGAATATAATATATGAGTATATAAGAAATCAATGAGGTTATCAAACAGTGAACTGTCTAAAACTATACCCAATGAAAAACACATTCCTTATAGCATAAAATACCATAAAAAGATTAAACCAAGCAAAAACACCTACCAACTACGAATGTACAAATAATTATTTTATGTAGGGTTACAAGCCCTGCATCCCCCACATGTCCCCAAACATAAATATATCAACTTCACGTTAGCACAAACTCAAGAAGGGAAAAACCTTCATAAAAAATAAATTAGTAACAGCGCTTATCAAACACACCACTACCAATATACTAAACCTCACTTAAGCCACATGAACAGGCATACCAATGCATACACAAACATATACATACATACAGACACATGCGCGTGTGCACGCACACACACGCACACACACACACACACACACACACACACACACACACACACACACAAACACACACACACACAAACACACACACACACACACACACACACACACACACACACACACACACACACACATACCATTAAAAATAGAACACAGTATACCAACATGCACACAATCAACATTATGAAAGCTGATGAGATATGCATGCAATTAATATATTGTTCATTCCACAAAAAAAAATCTACAACCTGCAAACCAGTTCAGTAGTCTAAATTTGAGGAACTAAGTATCAAATTTCTTAACTTTAATTGAGCAGAATATAATAATGATGTAGACTCTGCTTACACCATTTTTGGAATCTCTGTTAACATCTTTGATAAGGAATTGTAAGGTATAGTGTATGAGTGATTTTCCAAAATGTAAGCATCTATTTTTGTGAAATAAAATGTTTATGAGGTTATATAAAAAGAAAAAGAGATTAGTCCAATTATTAAGGGAGTATCCAAAAAGAATAAATAAAGCTAAGAATCATTTTAATAGATTTTTAGAATATGATAAAGGAAATGAAAGCTAATTTTGTCAGTAGTCTTGCTCTAAATAATGAAAAAAGCTCTATTGTAAATATATAAACAATCAAACCACTACTAAATACACTACTAAGAGTGTTGAGATTAATGGACATTTAACTGATAATCAAACAATTACAGCAAGTGAGTTTAGCAAATTGTTCACTGGTTATTTAAATGTTCTATTTAACCAAGATCTAGTTAGTTTAAATGATAAATTACAGCAAGTGACTTTAGAAAATTTATCAGAATGTGGATGGCACAGTGGTAGCATTGTTACTTCACAGCAAGAGATTCTCCGGTTCGATCTTCGGCTGGGGTGCCTTCTGGAGTCTGCATGTTATCCCTGCATTCATGTGGGTTTTCCTCCAGGTGCTCTGGTTTCCTCCCACATTAAGACATGCATCTGGAACATTTCTCCCCGGGCCTCCGCTGAAAATTGGCTCGTTCCAAGTTGGACTTTCCCGGTTAACAAATGTAAAATAAATAAAATCATAAATAAATTAATTAATATTAGAGTGGTTTTCAAATACTAATAAGGAAATTAGTCTTTGTCTTGACAATGTCAGAAAAGATACAGCTATGGGTACTGATGAAATACCTGGTATTTTATTAACTAAGGTCAGTACCTCATTGATTAATACTTTAACTAGAATGTTTAGCAATGTGCTTAGAGTCAACCTTGTATTCGATACATGGCAGACATCTGTTATAACTCCCATTGTTTGGCTGCCTGCAAGAGTTTGTGCTTTGGTTGCTGGATTGTATTCTCAAGTTTGGCAGCAGATTGCAGTTTTTCCTTGACCTGGCATTTTGTAAATGGAACCCCGACTTTCTACTAAAACTTTACATCAATTCCTGTTAGTAGGAGATAATCCCCTACTGAGCATTTTCCAACAATATTAATAACCATGTGAGTACTACTGTTTCATCTACTTTTCATTCTGAAAGAACTGAGTTGCTGCAACTTATACGCATGTTACGAACTAAGACTGAGTATTTTAAGCATCTTCAATGGCAGAGACTTAGCTTTCTGACATATATACAGTTGGGAATCGTTCCCAGGGATCTTAGAATAAGTAAAATGTCCACATATGGCAATAAATATCCAGTGCTACTCAAGAAATGGCAAGAGCTGAATTTAAAGCTTAGCACCAATTATATGACTATGATGAATGATTTCTTCATTAATATTGAGGCAGAGCTTTCTGCAGAAATAGAGTCATTAGAGGATCATATTTTAGCGGCATCAGGGTTTTCTCTTCTTGCCACAGAGTACAATGCCATGCTTTAAAAGTTAAAAGCCTTTGAAAATAATTTAATATCCAAAAAAAAAAGAAAATTACAATGATTTTAAATCTGGAAATGTTTTCCAATAGCCAAAATGGCAGTAACGTAATTTGCCTATGAGAGTGGCAAATCATCTAGTGATGAATTATAAGAAACTACTCTATCCATAATATAAAGCTTTCTAAACAGCAACTGCAGGAACAGGAAGCTGGCTGTGCTTCTGTTCATGTTGGAGAAGATGTTAGTGAGCTTGATTGTTTTGATGACTCTCAGGAAGGTAGCAGTAAAACAAATGGAACTGGACAAAATGAAACAGTTAATTTAAATGCTTCCTTAAATGTTTCTTCAAATAATTAATCTGCTTCTTCACAACTGATACAAGTAAATAATGAGCATTTTTAGAGAAATGGCTTCAGCTACCATTACAGATTCAACAGACACCACGTTGCTACAGCAAAACCAGGAACATGAACCAGAGATCAAAATCAACTACAGACGAACTAACACAGAGAACAGAGATGGATATCAAGACCATCACACAGGTAAGAACCACAACATGCAGTCGCTTATAAAAGAAATAACTGATACAGGAATGACTGTATTGAATTTGTCAATGGTTCCGTTTAGTAATGAAGAGCTCTCCCTACTTGATAAAGGTTTGTCTTTTATTCCCTCTGCAGAAGGTACTTTGAATGATGCCCTCACAGAGCTGAGACCGTTTGTGTGGAATCTTGATTTAAAATCGTTATATAAAACAGATGTCTCATCTAACTTAGATTCTGGTTATAAGCTGAAACTTAGCAGTACTTTTGTGCCCATCAATACACCTGCAGTACAAGCCTTTTATAACATGTGCGAAAATATTTATGATTTATTTTTTGCCAGTAAAACTAAAAGTAAATATTATAATCTTAGTAATGAACAAATATAGTCATTACAGAAGTTAATAAGAATGGAAGGTATTATAAAAAAACAAGAAGATAAGGGTGCAAAAAATATTATGGAGACTAACAAGTATACTGAGTGGATGTACTTATTATGGACACTAATGGACTTATTATGGACACTAATAAGTATACTGAGTGGATGTATTTATTACTGGATGATTCTGTCACATTTAAAAGGATTAATTCAGCAGCAAAAGTGAGGTAATATTTAGAGTTAAAGGCTGTTTGTATGATTTATTGAGGATAAATCTATTACAGCAGAATTATATAATTTTCTATCTGTGGCTAATCCGGTCATTCCAGCAATTTATGATTTACCCAAAATGCATAAAAATACTGAGGTACCACCAATGAAACCAACAGTGTTTGGTGGCCAGTGGGTAACCACCCCCATTTCTAAGTTTCTTGAAAAACAGCTTCATCTTTTGCTAATGTATAGCAAAAGTCATATAAAAGATACAAATGATTTTTTTGTTTCAGTTATATGAATGGACACAAAGAAATGAAGTAATGAACATTATGTTAGTCACAATGGACATAAAGTCTATTTTCATTGTTATCCCTAATGAATTAGATATTGAGTTTGAGAGAAAATTTCTATGTAAACAGTAATTGCTCAACTGATAAACTAGAACTTTGCTGTTTAATATTGGATATAGTACTCAATAATAATATTTTTTATGTTTAATGAAGAGATCTTTCATCAGCAGTTGGGAGTAGCTATGGGTACTCCCACTGTGAATAGTTATGCTAACATAGTTCTCACTAGCTGAAGAGAGATGCATATTTATGGTACTAATACAGAATATTTGAATAGTAATTTAGTATTCTATAAAATATTTGTGGATGATATCTTTCTTATTTGGGCTGGAAATTTGGACTCATTACATCAGTTTGTTGCTGATTTACAAGGCATTACAGATTTTTTATACTTTGATGTTAACAGGTCAACAGATAAAATTAGCTTTTTAAACATTGATGTATTTTTCAGCAATGGTTGTTTTAATATGCACATCTACACAAAAAATGTTCAATCAACACAATATGTTCATTATGATAGTATGCATCCTAGATTTGTTTATAATAGTATTGTTAGCAGTCAATTCCTGAGGGCTAGCAGGCTGAACACAGAAGGTGATGGTTTTATGCAAGAGACATAGTATGACATCAGATTTTGTAACAAGAGGATACAATACAGAGATGATAGAAAGGAATAGGAACTATGTTATTTTTAAACGTGAATGTTTGGGTGCACCCTACTTCTCCAATACTAGAAGGAATACTGAGAGTAATGAGGAAAGACCTAAAGATAATAGTAAATATCGCACAGGATATGCCACAAAGCTCAACACCCCCACAAACTTTATTAAACAGATAGATGACAAATCTGGGCTATTTTGAAATCTGACCCAAGTATTAGTGAACTTATTAACATGCAACCACATTTTATTTATAAAAAGAAAAGAAACTTTAAACAAAGACTCGACAAAGTATATGATTCTCATAAGAATTTTCTCTTTAGTATACAATGAACTGTCCCTTGCCATAATTGTATATACTGCCAGTATATTAGTTTACATAAAGAATTTATACATCCAATAACAAAGGATCCCTTTATATTTAAAGCTTCAGCAAGCTGTCTAACAGAAAATGTGATATACTTTGCAAACTGCTTAAGATGTGAATTTTTTACATAGGTAAAACTAACCAATAATTAAAAGAAAATATTGGTTCTCATCTGTCTGAGATTTGTAGGCAGATAGAGACAAATCCTCTTAGTAAACACATTATGCAGTTTGCTACTAAACATTCTTTTAAATTTAAGGTTTTACAAAGAATTTGTAAGCAAAACAGGGAGGGTGATCTTGTAAATGATACTAGCATGGCTGAATATAAATGGATATATTTCTTTAGAATGGACAGTTTTCCAGGACTAAATAGTAAGAACAGCATAAAACCATAACTTAAGAAGAAGCATAGCTATGTATGAAATGGAATTTCTGTATGTTTTTCATGCTCTTGTGTATGTTTATATTATATATTTTATGTTCCATATTTTTATATGTTTTGTATGTGTTCCAGGTGTTCTATGTCTTAATATATATGATTTAATATGCCTTGAAATGTATCTGAGACTATGTTTTAGGTAGTATTATTGATGCAATGCACTTTAAGTATTGGTCAGATGACTAGATTTTGAATATTATTGGCTGGGATTTTATATTTAAACTGATTAACATTGTTGATTTTTATGTTCTGTTGAGAAAGAATTTTATGGATTTGAAAACTTCATCATTAAAGTGTTCAGTGGTTGGACTCCTAGCATTTTTTTTATTTTTAAGAAGGGTAACATAACACTTTGTCAAATTTACTGGCCAATAAGCATGACACCCATTTTAGGAAAATATTTTAAAAGATGTTTGTTGCAACTGTTGTCACAGCCCAATAATTTGACATTTAATTTTGAATTAAATTAGTATGAGTTTTGCAAAGGTATATCTACTCATCCTATCTTAACAGATTTTTATTGCCCTGTTAGCTTAGTCATGGATATGGAATTACCAGTAGGAGCAGTGCACTTAGATTTAACTAAGGCCTTTGATACTTTTTCCCATTATGTTAATGAATACTCTAAAGAAGAATGATGTACACTACTATATTACAAAGTAGGTGGAAAAATGTCTTACTGGTAGGACCCATCAGGTCAGGGTAAATGGTATCCATTCTGATAGTGCATTAACACATTTTTGTTTAATTTAGTTATGGCAAATTTATCAACAGATACAACATGATGAAGAATAAATATTGTTTCAGGCAACATCAGATAAGGATTACATACATATAAATGGTTATATGGCTAGTATTACTAGATGGGCAAAAGATGCTTAAAATTTAAAAATAGCAAGGGTCGTGTTATATATTTTGCAAAAACAGTACTTAGTCAACCATTATGGTTTAATGGAGTAGCCTTGTCAGTAGATGATGCAATATTTGATTTATGTATTACCATAACAAATAAATTGCTTTAGACAAACATTTGTGCATCATTAGAAATAAAACAATGAGGCGGTTAGGATGTTTGCTGAAAATATTTCACTGTGCAACACAAAGGAAATTATTCAATGATATAAAATTAATATTAGGCCATTGTTTGAATATAATTATTTATTTATTGACATATATTTACATTTGATTACCGGGAAAGTCTGATTGGGTAGAAGCCCATTTTCAGTGGATGTCAGGGGAGAAAAGCTCTGAATTATTGCAAAACATTTTAAAAACAATACATTTACAATCTTCAATAATAAAACACAAACATTTGTAGCTTAAATAATTATAACAAATTAGACAATATAAAATCATTGGTTACAAAAAGTATAAGGTATATGATAATTAATTTCAGACATAAATAAATTAGAACAAGTAATAAAGTAGAAGTAGTACAAAGGGGGTCTACAGAAAGTGTATGTATAATGAAAATTTTGAGTTATATGGAAAAAAGTTAAGAGGCTTTAACTTTATTCCATTCATTATTAATACTACAGGGGGGATGAATACTAGCATATAATGTATATAAGAACAAAATGAAGCAAGCAATGATTAATCTTGAATAAAGATGTAGTTCTATTGGCCATAAAAATTCCAACTTAAATTAAAAAAAAAAAAAAAGCAAGAAAGTATCCTGCTACCCAAAGGTCCAAGCCAAGAAACTGTAGAGAATCCAAGGTAAAAACACAAGGCAGGACCACCAGGCTCAACAAATTCAGTTACATTTATTGTGTAGTCAATGGATAGGCACTTTAGAATGTAAAACATTCTTCATCAGATCTCAGAAAACAAACAATCAGCTTAATTTAAACAGATTTGAAATGGTACTAACCAATTCAGCTACAGCAGAGAAATCAATTAATTAACTTATTCAGCAGTGAAGCAGATGCTGACTAAAAGGAGAATGCATTCCATGTTAAACAGACAGCAAAAAAGTTATGTATTTAAAAACAACATTAACACACACATAAACCTTGATAAATATGTATATGCATATATATATATATATATATATATATATATATATATATATATATGTTCATATAAAAATATATATATAAAAATATAAAACAAAACATGACAAATATATACCAAATAAATGAACACATATAAAAAAGAATAAAATAAAAACAACTTACAACATTTTTTTTATACCAGTTATAATATATATTATGATCTAGTCATGATCTATTCTGTAATCTTATTTGATTCTACCTTACTCTACTTCATCCCATCTTATTTTATTTTGTTTCATTTTAATGGGCGTGCTTCCAGGACCAGTTTAAGACTAACATGATTATTAAGCCCAGGAAAAATATGAGCGCACAGTCTAAAAATCCACTTTACTTCTACTAACTCTAATTGATTATTCAAATTGCCCCCTCTCATATTAATAGGCACTATTTGTAGAACTCTAAAGCTAAACGTATGGGTACTAAAATTGGCTACATGCTTGGCTAGTGCATTTTGTTGATTTAAATTTCTGATATCATACAGGTGGTTATAAATCCTGTCTGTCAACCTTCGTGTAGTCTTACCTACATAAAAACAAGTACAACAATTATAGGATGCAAGGTATACTAAATTGACACTATTACAAGTGGCAATAAATCTGGGAACAAACCTATAGTTTAAATCAGGATGGTCAAAATTCTGTATGATAGTTATAACACTGCACATCCTGCAATGCTTACATGGAAAGGTCCCAAGGCTCTAACTGCTATTTAAATCCAAATTACTATTGGGACACCCCACTACATCCGTGCATAAAATGCGTTTCAAGTTGTTACTATTTCTATAAGTGAAACGCGGAGACCTCCCCACCATCCTGGCAGTGGCAGGATCCAACAAGAGAGCATGCCAGTTATGCTTCACCACTTCTACTACATGACCAATATCCTCTGTATAGGTGGTAATGAAGTGAAGCCTATTGCTACTACCATGACAAGTTATGTTTCTTGTTGAGGAGACACTCATGCCCATTACCTCTTCTCTTACATTTACCAAAATAGACTTCTTATAACTTCTCTCCAAAAATAACCTATCTAACTCATCCAACTGTAGTATCAGATCATCTGGATCCCTACAAATTCTCTTCAGTCTATGGTATTGACTTTTGACTATGTTGGAAAAGACCATCCTAGGATGCATACTATTAAAATGCAACAGAGCATTCATCCAACTGGGTTTCCAATATAATCTGATACTGAATAGCCCAGCAAAATCTTGATAAATGGTAATATCAAGAAAATCTACAGAAACACAAGAAGAGGTCATACTAAACTCCAAAAAATGAGTTGTAGAACTTAAATAGGCAAATCACTCAAACCTGCTTCATCACCTTTCCATAAAAATAAAATATCATCGACAAAACGTCGATAAAGGGAAATATTCAAAAACCCAGGATGGTCAAAACAAAAAAGCCTTCTCCCAATGGTACATAGCAAGGTTAGTGTAAGAATTTGCACAGGGGGTGCCCATTGCAAAACCCCAACGCTGTAATTACAATTGCCCATTAAAAATAAAAATGTTATTAGTCAGCACCATATCCAGAAGTATAGTAATAAGCATAGTCTCTTCATTAGACATAAAGTCTCAGCCAATAAGGACCTCTCTAACAGCTTCAAGGCCAAAATCATTAGGGATAGAGGTAAATAGTTTCTTAACATCTAATGTAACCAAAATACATTTCGGACATATAGGACCACAATTATAGGTCTCAATATCATCCAAAAGTTGAAGGGTATCAACTTAAATTTTAGGATTTACATGAATAAATCAATATTGAGAACCAGGTTGATTACTCAGCCCATCTGAATGATTTTGAATGTTGTTCCTAAAGAAATCATGGAATTGAAGAGTATATGCATGTTCATAGGTAGGTACTAGGCTATTGGCCCAAGGGCCTAAGTAAGCCTAGCCAACAAGGTTCCCTGGCTTATGCCACCCAAGAAAGTTAATTTCCTGTGCCCCTGTTGAGCAGAGCCACAGAAGTGATCCCCGGGGTGTATTTCCTATTTCCCATACACTCATCAAGATTTTTCTTGAAGAGTGTTAATGAGGAATTTTGGTTGACATAGATGGGTAGCTTGTTCCAGAGTATAGGAAGTCTCTGGGATAGGAATATATCCCTCCAGCATGTCCTGTTTATTGTGGTGACAAGGTTTAGGTCCCTAGAGCATGTAGCTCGAAAGGATTGGGATTTCTTAAGGTGTAGCATGTCCAACAGCTCTGGGTTTAACATAGCTTTATATGTTAGGCAGAGATCTCCTCGGAGTAGGCGATATTCTACAGAGTAAAGCTGGAGGTTTTTGAGATGGTCAATGTAGGGCATCTGTTTGAGGCCAGTAATCCTGTTTGTAAGGTACTTCTGTGGCCTTTCCAGTTGCTGCAGATGTCTTGTGAGGTACATTCCAAAAGGAGCATTGTACACTATAATGGGTCTAATGAGGGCTGAGTAGAGGGGAATGATGACCTCTTTTTTCCTGGATGAGAACCCTTTTGTGATGTAGGTGTGCCACATAGAAGGATTTCCTGACTACTGTGGTGATGTGATTATCAAAGGAGAGACTACCATCCACCTGGGTCTCAAGGTCTCTTATCACACATTCTGCATTAAGTTGACTGCCATTTATGTGGTAGTTCATGGGTACAGAGGTTTTACCAAAGGGGATGACAATGCACTTTTCGGCATTGAGCTTGAGGCCATGCCTCTGACACCAGGCATCTATCTCAGTGAGGCCCTTCTGTAGGATGTCATCATCATTTGGGGACCTGACTATGGCTCCTAGTTTGCAGTCATCTGTGAACTTTGTTAGTCAGAGGCCTTCTGTGTTAGCCTGTACTTCAGAGAAGTAGATACCAAACAGGAGAGGTCTCAGGACTGAACCCTGTGGTACTTCACTTGTCACTGGTTTGAAGTCAGATTTGGAGTCTGCAACTTTTACAGTGTGTGTTCTGTCAGCGAGCTAGTTGGCAACCCATCTTGTGACATAGGGATTTATACCTAATTTAGTGAGTTTAGCTATAATTCCAGAATGGGGGATGGTGTTGAAAGTCTTGGCGAGGTCATGATAGGCTGTGTGAACCACCTTACCCTCCTCTTCTGCTTTGGTGACTACCCCAAAGACGTTGATCAGGTTCAGAAGGCATGATCTGCCTTTTACAAACACGAACTGGGTGGAGTCCAGAGTTTGGAGGTTACCAATGTCTTTGTTTATGAGTTCCATGATGATACATTCCATGGCCTTGCAGATCAGACTAATAGGGAGATAGTTCCCAGGATCAGTGGTGGCTCCCCCTTTGTGGAATGGGATAACTGTTGCTGTGCACCATTCAGTGGGCACAAAGTCTGACGTGAGACTATGATTGAACATGGTGCTTAGATGGGGAGCCAGTTTGTTCTGAAATTCATGTAAAACGCAGCCTAGGATGTTGTCTGGTCCCATGGATCCTGTGTTTTTGGTTTTAGAGAGTGCATCTTTTACCTGCATAGATGTGATTACAGGGACTCTGCATTCTTCCTGTATATATATATATGGGCCCTTTAGGGGGGTGGGAAGGGGGTAAAGTTATCACTGAACCTATCTGCCAGGATGTTGGCAATATCAGTTGGTTCTGGAATTTTTGTGCCATTGTGTTGTAAAAGTGTGGTATGAGTTATAGCCTGGTAATGCAGGGGTGCTCTCTAGAGCCTTGAACCAGGTCTCTGTCACTGCACAGATATCGATGTTCTCCATTTTAAGGAGTGCCTTGAGTGAATGCATTTCAAGATTTAGGCTTCTACATTGAGTAGCATTACCCTCAGTTTTTGCTTGCCTGTTCATGTTATGGTGGTGAATTTGTCATTTGAACCTTGCCTAAAAAAGGCATTATAGGGGTGGTAAGATCCTTAGCCAGTATCTTGAATCCCAGGGGCAACAGGTGCAGGCCAACTCTGGCAAAGCATTGTGGTCTGTCGACCATGTCGCCCCAGGTAAACAGATACTGGATCCCCTTAGAATGACACCAGAAGCTTAACCAATTGTTGAAGTCAATCATTTTGTCCTTGCACTGCGGTATCATTCTTGGCAATGGCAGGATGCTACTCAGGGCAAGGGTCATATTTGCCTGGGCTACAAGATTGGAGAACTCTAACACATCTCTTTTCATGTAGTCCAGGGAGGTACACCTCAGGTCATTCACACCAACATGGACAATGACAGAATCATATTTGTACTTGTTGTGGAGTGACCTGAGTGTGTGGGTTATGTGGCAGATCCTGTTACCCAACAGGCAGCTGACAGTAACCTTCTCCTTGTTTAGACTGGTGAGTGGGACATCAGTGTGCCTGACTATAGAGTCACCTATGACTAGTGTGTTGGGTATGTTGATTTGCTTTATGGGCTGTGGTTTATTGGCACACTGAGTCTGTGGGCTGTGTGTCATTTGGGTTGTGTTGGGGGGGTGGAGGTTACTTGCATTTTTGCTTTGGAGGTCTCTGTTGCTTGAAAAGATTATTATTGAGAGCCTCTGTGAATGTTTTTGTGTTTCTATGTGTGGATATTGGTGGTGTAGGTATAGTGGGACTATGTGATGAGTGTGGTGTGGTGCAAGTGTTTATCTTCTCATCTTGACTGTCAAGTTCAGTCTTAGTTGGAAAGAGCTGCACCTCCAGTTTGGCTAGATAAGTGCATCTCTCACAGGTTGTGGTGTTGGGTGGTAGGAGGAGAGGGTTGTCTGTGTACATGAAGCAATTGCTACATTGCCCCAAGATGCCCAGATTCATCAGATAGACAGGAGAGAACACTGGTAGCTGACCCTTGGACATGCCTGAATAAAACAGTATTTTCCTCTAGACAAGACAGGAAAGTGAGTATAAGAGCTGTTTTTCTCTAAGCAATTGAGGAAAGTAAGTACAAAAACTGTTTTCCTCTAGGTAAAGATGAAGGTTGAGTGCTGTAGTAATTTGTAGCTTATTTAGTGCTAACAACAAGTTCTGAACAAGTGCTGAGCACGGATAAGCAAATTCAAGTATTAAAACTAATAATCTGTACTTGAATCTTATGGTAGATAGTAGCTAGAATGCTTCCCTCCAACAAAGAAAGGCTTGGGTGCTTAGAAGCTTACAAACAGTCCTGGAAACAGCAAATCTGTATCTGGACTAGACTAGTTACAGGAAAGGTGGGAAACAAGTGCAAACGCGGGCTTTTAAACCAGAAATTTGAAAGCGATGGAAAAACTGCCCAAATGGCCAATAAACTACAATTTCTGGGCCAGAAACCACTCTTGTGGTAGATAGGCTACCTAGTGTTTACCACTTCCGCTGATAAGCTAGAAGGCATCCCTCCAACACATAAAGGCTTGGGGGGCTCAGAAGCTTACAAGCAGTCCTGGATACAGCAAATCTGTTTCTGGACTAGACTAGTTACAAGAAAGTTGGGAAATGAGCGCAAATGCAGGCTTTTAAACCAGAAGGTTGAAAGAGATGGAAAAACTGCCAAATGGCCAATAAACTACAATTTCTGGGCCAGAAACTACTCTTGTGGTAAATAAGCTACCTATTGCTTACCACTCTCACTGATAGGCTAGAAGGCTTCCCTCCAACACAGAAAGGCTTGGGTGGCTCAGAAGCTTACAAACAGTCCTAGATACAGCAAATCTGTATCTGGACTACACTAGTTACAGGAAAGGTGGGAAACAAGTGCAAATGCAGGCTTTTAAACCAGAAAGTTGAAAGAGATAGAAAAACTGCCCAAACAGCCAATAAACTACAATTTCTGAGGCAGAAACCACTCTTGTGGTAGATAGTCTACCTAGTGCTTACCACTCCCACTGAGAGCTAGGATAGAGCTGAACAGATGGGACTGGTAGGAGTGTCTGAAGTCAAAATATAATCTCTCTGTTGAGTGAGCAAATGAGATAGACCCAGGAGGAGTGTTCAAACACAAATTTACAGGAGGGGCAGGCAATTCTAAAGACACCAAGATTAATACCAGAGCAAGAACAGGGAAGGCGGGCGGGAAACTAACTGCAGAGACAGATACAGACCACAATATTATATGAAACTATTAAATAGAAAAATAACTACAGAGAGACACAGACCAATGAAACAATTAAATACATAGAAAAATAAAATGCAGTACAATCTTTAACACTGCAAGTTTGCACTTAACTCAGCTAGTAATGCAGTTGATTGTAGGTATGTAGCAGAAGCCAAACAACTCAGATATTGAACAGTAATAAATTCAAAGATATGTGACTAACACTTATAAATGCACAGAAGCCCTCTAGGCTATTAAGTACACAGAAAAATAAACATTGCAAGTTTGTACTTAACTCAGCTAGTAATGCAGTTGATTGTAGGTATGTAGCAGAAGCTAAACAACTCAGATATTCATTTGGACACATGGATAGGAAATAGAGTTTTTGATTCAAATTTTTTGAGTCAGTGAGTTAATGACTAAGGCCACATCACTGGTAACCAAACTTATAAAATTTATCTATCTATCTATATATATATATATATATATATATATGCATATTCGTGTGTGTATGTATAATTCAAATGTTCTTAACACCATAATACTGACAGTAAAAATATCTAAATGCAAAATAACAAAATTAAAGTTATGCTGGAGAAGGGTTTATGTCCTTTACCCTTTTCTGTGTGACTTCAGAGTTGGTATATAACATTATCAGATGGTGCGGGGGCTGCAGGTGGGATATTATGCTGTTTAGATATTCTTAAATAGACCCTTGTCTGCATGTATGTGTGTGTAGATTAACAAAAATGCACACACACATAAATCTGGACTTCTGCATATATAGATGTTTATGAGGTCAACTGCAAAATAATTGGAACATTTTCGCTGATCACCTGGTACATTAAAAAGTTGTTGGCCTGGTAGCCCAGATGATTAAGGCTCTAACCTGATAATTATCTGCATCCTCTGGTCAGGGGTACATAGTTTGAGGTGTTCCACCTCCATTTCTTTTCTATGTAACTCTGGGCAAGTCACTTAACCAGGGTGTGCTCTTGGACCATCCCTGAAGTGGTGTACTTCTGTCAGTGGGCTTACCCAGTCAGTAAAATAAAAATAAACTGCAGTAGAACATATCAGGATCTGCTAACAATGGGAATAAGGATGTTTCTCTTTTTCTCACTGCTGTGGGAATTTGGAGATAGCATACAAAGAGCTGCAGGTGTATGGCGGCACTGATTGAAAATTTTTATAGATTTTTCAATAGTCCAGATTCCGATGGTGTAAAGTTTTCAGTAGATTACATAAATTGCCTTTGATTATACTGAATAGGACTTTAAGCCACATGTACCTTTTAATGACTATACGGGTAGATTGAATACACCTCATACAGTCCCTAAGAACATGTGCAAGTCTAGTCGTGATGCACACATGGTAGCGCATTGTTTTCTATTCAGTAAGTGGCTCTACATGATGAGCAGAGCCTTGCAACCATGATAATCACTGTGGCATGCTAATTACAGCATAAGAAGCTGAACTGTATGCTAATCAATCAATCCAAGATGGAGGAGCTATTCAACAAGCTATAAAGCAACTGTGCAGACTCGGTGCTGGTTTGCCCTGTTAATTCTAAAACCTATTGGAATACAGTGATGGAAAGGAGTCTACACAGAAAGAATGTTAGGAGCTGCTGTTGCTTTAATTCATGTGAATGTGCAACAGACTGAAGTTTATGTCGCTACTGCTGCTAATAGACCATGGCCGAGAAGGAGAATGATATGGAAATTTTAGAGTGCTACAGGGTGGATAGAGACACACTACACGAACTATGCAACCTCTGTCATCCTCATCTCAGACCCAGGGGAACCCATACCAGTGGAGACAAAGGTATGTCTAGCACTTAGAATTTTAGCTGCAGGAACCTTTTAGAGACCAAGAGGGGACATGCTGGGAGTGCCACAGGCATCAGCATACAGGATCCTCCATCAATTCCTGAATGCTATCCTCCAATATGCCAGTGACCATATATATTTTCCCTGTACTCCTGAGGACATGAACACAAATATGCAAGAGTTCTACCCTGTAGCACACTATCCTGAAGTACTAGGTGCCATAGATTGTACACATATAGAAATCTAGGCACCACCCCTGGGAACAAGGAAGGGTCTACATAAATAGAAAGGGCATCCACTCAATTAACTGCCAAGTCGTGTGTAACACTAATAGAATCTTCTTGAATATGTGTACTTGCAACCCATTTAGTTACCATGACTTACCACCTTCCAACTATATCAAATGTTCACTAGATATGATATCTCACATGGTCATTTAGTGGGGGATACAGGTTATGCACTGGAACCATGTCTGATGACACGCATTAGAAATGCACACACACCTGCTGAAGAATGCTTCAATGAGGTACACACTCAAACCAGAAATACCAAAGAGTCTATGTCTGGGCTGCTAAATGTGCGGTTACACTGCCTAGAGACATTTGGGGAAGCCCTGGAGCACATGTACTGAAATCCTCACCATCTATGCCATGCTTCAGAAAATCATCCTGAGAAAACAGCTTCAGCAGGAAGAACAAGGGGAAGGGGCAAACATATCCCACCACCAATGGCAAGGTCACCAGAGCCACACACACGTGAGGAATCAGAGGGGGAACCAGCAGCTGCTGTGGGTGTAGACAGACACAGGGTTGCTCAATATATATGTATGAACATTTTGAGATTAGAAATAAGAAATCCACCAATGCATTGTATAGACACATTTTTTACATCAGAATCATGATTTTAAGTTTTTTGTTATTGATTCTATAAAAAATGATTTGCAAGGGAAAATTACTGAAGCACATTTGAATTTTAAAGAGGTGCTATGGCAGATCAAGCTGAATGCAGCAGCCCCTCCTGAGCTAAATCACAATTGTTCTTTAGTCCCCATTTTAAAATTTAGACACTATGAAATTTAAACAGTTTAATAAATGTGCGGTTATTTTAAATTGCATCTAACTATTAGGTTTCAAACAGTTAATGTAATATTAATACTTTTGTGTTAACTTTTGTGTTAACTTGAATAATTGGTTCAGTGAGGTGATTTATGATGTTTATAAATAGAAAGTATGGAAGGGGTCAAGTATGTTCTAATGAGATTGTGATTTTCTTGAATGAAATCACTTAACTCAATTCATTTTGGAATGAAGTGGAATTTTTTGGCTTCCCTACATTTCGTGGTTGGCTTGCTTCTGTTTATTGGTTCATACTCAATATGCTCTCACATTGTCTAAGAGGCAATGCATAGCACACTTACTCACCACCTAAGAGGCTAAAACCTTCATCCTATGCACATACATACCATAACATGTATACCAGGCAATGATCCCGACCTTTACCTACCCATATAATGGCTGTGTACTCCTAGCATCAGACAGACTCAGCCTGAACTAAAACTGTAGAAACTTCTGGACTTGCAAGGTAAGTGTTGAACCTGTGGTGCTAAAACAGAATTGTGTAATAATAATGCAAATGAATGGCATATCCTTGCATGCTTTTACATGTTAATGTAAATAAGTAAAAGATGGCTGATTTGTACAGCAATGACAAACGTGACAGCAGAGACTTATGTGAATACATGTATCCTCTATCAAGTAACAGGCCTCAGGCATCAAAGGTTCACACATTCATACCTCTCAAAAGTACTGATGGTCACTATATATAATCAGTTTGGCCTCATATTTTTATACTGTAAAACTCATTAAAGAGAGAATATTAAAAGTAATGTGACACATTTGAGTTTCAGACTCCATAACTCTCAGAAGATTCTTAAAAAGACGGATGCAAAAAACTGGTGTGATTCTATCAACTATCTAACATTGTAAGACCATAGTCCAATATATGAATAGGGAACTATGCAACTGTTGTTTAACTATTCTTGTGGCAGCAGGTTTAAGTGTAGGGCTGTAATAGAGATGGCCTTGGCTTCTAATACAGGAAGTGCAAGATATGTTTACTGTTGTGACAGTTCAATTTATAGTAATGAACAGGAAAATATCCAAATGCTATTTCAATCTTCCTGTGTCAACAGGTAGAAATGCAGGGTTGCCATACACACTGTCCTGGGTTCTAATACCGGAAATTCCAGACAATTTTACTGTTGCTCCATTTTGAATTACATTAAATATCTGTTATAACAATTTATATATAATTATAAATAGTGAAGCTAGTATGAATTCTACGTATGTGGGATAAGACACCCTTACTGTGTTTTGAAGCTTCAGATGTATGACTGAGGGTATATTGTCCTCTATGTTTCTGTAAGTATAATTCTGCTATCTGGACTTGAATGGCCTTCACACTTGACATGTACTCAAATTAATCTATATACCAGGATATTGTCAAGTCACACACATACATGGTTAACACTGCAGTCTGTCATCTGTATTTATAAATGATTCATGACTATGTCTGAGAAGCACTTTTGTGGCAAAAATGGAAAATCAGTGCTGTGGAAGAAAATATTTTGCCCCTTATGCCTAGGTCTGAATCCCACAACATAAAAATCAGTTTACCAGTGTATAAAGCCAAACAAACATGTGTCAGGTCATGAAATTTATGCCCCTGGTGCATATCTGCAAAGTTAAATCATCTAACAGTTAGAGCAGAAAACATCCCTCAAACTAATGTCAAGTTCCAGATTAACCTTACAATTTAAAAAAAAATTGCTTTCCTCCCTGTTTAGCACTGTTGCTTTCGACTTAACCCGCTAATGTGGTTGGCATCATTGCTGTGGATTGTGCACTACCATAAACATGATAACAGAAATTGGTGGAAAATCATTATTTCTTATTGCACTGCTTTGGGATTACACATGTCTGGTGTTAGAGCGAAAGTGCCCAATTTAGGGTGGAGAGGTGGGGTGGTCAGAAGTCCAAAATATTTACTGGGACTCTGGTAGAGTGCCACAAACAAAGGCTTCTGCAAGGGGAAGATTCTTTCTCCAAGTACAAGTCTGAGGCTTGGAAATGTTTGGCCAAGGCTGTATCCTGTGTAACTGGCATCCCACACACTGGAGAACAGTGTAGGCAGAACTTTAATAAAGAGAATTTATAATACATAGAAAGCTAAATAGAGGCAAGAATGATATGCAGAATTACCTTCTGTTCTTTTCTTTTCACAACTAACTCTGAAATAGCTGCAAATAGGCAGGTCCATGCTGATCATCCACAGAGACTGAGAAAATTAAGTGGTATGTATGCAGCACAAGAGAAGTATTATTGTATCTTTAAAAATTAAAGAAAAATGTTTTTGTTTTCAATACAATAGTAGCAAAGTAAGCATGCATATCCTAACTCTAAAAGCAAGTTTGCATGCATCAGTCTGTAGCAAAAATCAACTTTAGGAGTCAAGTTTAAGACTGCAGTCAGAGATATTGGGGTTCAAATACCACGAGTAACAACAATACAATACTTTAATAATACTACATAAATTAAGCACAAGTGGCATAAATGCCTGCTGCTAAGTGTAATCTGTATAAGTGAACCAAGCATATGTGCAATATTTTCACATTACAAGGATTGCTTTGAGCAATCTAATTATAGTTTGTACTTGATAGAAAGTATACTTAAATATAAAACTTCAGGTAAAGTAATTGTATTATTGTGATTATGCATTGTATGTCACATATGATAGTACTAATCGTATGTCTCTTTTTCTCTCACACCAACCCTTATCTCTCTTTTTTTTTTTATTTTCTATTATGTGTAGTCAAAATGTCTCCATGTCACTCATCTGCTGCAAATCACAAAATGCTTCACAGCACAGAGAGGTAGGCCAGCCCCAGTGGATCAGCCTGCCCATGCTAAACCTGCTCCAGCACATCTCAGACCCAACCTGGCAGTACTACCTCTGCTGCCCCTACACTACCTGCACCCTCAGGTAGCACCGCCCTAGCAGCTGGTGCTGTGGTACCCTCTGGGACTACTGGTGGAGGTAGCGAGTTCATCAACTGCCAGAGGATGCCAGGGTTGGTGCACAGGGTCATGCATTGCTTAACTATATGCAAACATGGAAAGCAGTAGAAATATGTATCTTGCATAAGCAAACATTTTGCCAGCCATCGCACAGACCCGCTGCTCAGTGGTGCACTACGCAATGTGGACAACAGCATGTCTCCTTTGCACAGTGCACCACTCTCCATTTAGTGTTCATGATATGGAAGCACATGTGGAAACACAAACAAAAGGAAGGCACTATCTAAGAAAAAAACACATATTTACAATGCAGCAATCTGTTATCTCCCCCCATGCATGATTGCTCACTATTTGTTCACAAATATATCAATTTTAATTACTACTTCTGCCATACTCAACTCACTCTATTAACAAAAACTCTTCTGCTAGATGGGGACATCCAGCCCAATCCTGCCCCCCCCCCACACACTTTACACCATACCTTTCCTTCACCCACACTACACCAAAATTCTACCCCCACTACCAAAAACCTTAATATCTACTCATTAAATATACAAAGTCTACTTAATAAAATCATTGATCTACATTCTTGGACAGCCCACTACTCTCTCTCCACATATCTTAACTCTATCCAAAACATAGCTAAAACCCCATATCTCCAATAATGAAATCTTACCTCCCAGCTATAACAACTGCCATCAAGACAGAATCTCCAAAAAAGGTGGAGGGCTGGCAATCTTATATTCTGAGCAGCTCATCTTATCTCCTCTACATATACCTTTACCCGACTTCCACCTAGCTGAAATACTTATTCTTAATTGTCACTTGAACCTCTCAAAAAATTTGCAATAGCAGCTATCTATATCCCACCAAGAAATAACATTCCTATCCTAGAACTGATACTGTCATGGATATCATTCCATATACGCTATGAGACAGTTATATTAGGAGATGTCATCATTGATTGGAATAAACTATCAGGCAGTTCCCCAAATCTAAGTATTAACCTCCATGGCTTCACTCAACTTATTACAGCACCAACTCACTTAAAAACAACAAAAACAGCTCCATCCTAGACTGGATCCATATTTTTGATTCAGACCTCTACCATAACTCTGGTACTCTACCAGACTCCATCAGTGACCACCTCCCTACTTATGTGCAATGATACTCGGTTCAAACTCCTAAGTCCCACCTCTACAGAGATAGCCACAACCTCTCTAACTTTGATGCAGAACCCTTTAACAATAGACTTTTATTAGTGAACTGGTCCTACCTCAAATACCTTACCCTCAATGATGCAGTAACAGAATTCAACAATACCTTCCTCAATATACTCAACTCTGTAGTACCACTTAGGAAAATTAGAATAAAATCTAACTACACTCCCTGGGTTACAAAAGGCACTCATTCCCTCATGGGAAAAAGAGATTGTACTTGGAAGCAATGGCTAAAAACTAAATCCATTATACTACTCAAAAAATACAAAGAACTAAGAAGCCTAACCAAAAAGCATATCAAAAGATAAGAAAAAATTCTACTTTGAAGCCCAAACCACATAACAATCCAACCAAATAAATTCTGGCACACTATCAATAAAATCCACCACCCTGGGGGTCGCTCCACCACCAACCCGTACCCTAATCAGGCTCCCCTAGAAACTACTACCCTACTTAAATCCCAGTGTATTGAATCTATCCATAAACTAACCTACACTGACCATAACTGTGATCCTCCCCCCACCTCTTCTACTACCACCACTACCATCCTCTTTTCACTAAAACCAGTCCACACTGCCTATAAAAAATCTCTTTGACTTAAATTGAAACAGTGTTCCCCTCTACTGACTACATACCTCCCCTCTTTCTCAAACTTGCAGCACACTCTATAGCCTACCCCATCTCAATTCTTATAAACACATCAATCCAAGAATCTACTGTCCCCAACATCTGGAAATCCTTCTACACCATACCCCTACACAAAGGTGGAAACTCCACCTATCTTTCCAACTACAGACCCATAGCCATTCTTTCTCTACTTTCTAAAATCCTATAAAATGCATTCAAAATCAGCTTATCAAGCACCTGATCCAAGAAAACCTGACCCCCACTCAACATGGCTTTAGGCCTAAACACAGTACCACTACTGCCCTTCTATCTTTCACTCACACAGTTGCAGAGGATAGAGACAAAAAACAACTGGTTTCATGTCTATTCCTTGATCTCTCAAACACTTCTGATACTATATCTCATTGTAAGCTTTTAACTAAACTTGTTGAACTCAGCCTCTCCAATTCCACTATTCTCTGGTCCTCCAGCCACCTCACCAATAGACTGCAGTCAGTCAGATGGCATACTTCCTGCACCCCTTTTTTACCTATCCAGACAGGTGTTCCCCAAGGCTCTATTCAATGGCCTTTTCTCTTCAACATCTTTGCTAACAACCTTCATTCACCCTGTAGCACCTTCTCCTTAATACAATACACTGATGACTCTACTTTCATCTCCGTCTCAGATAACATCTCTCACCTTCATTCCATCACATCATAAAACCACCTTCACTATCTCCTCTCTCAATAACACTATCAACAAAACTGAATCATACTCTAAGCTCCTGGATACCATAATTGAAGAACAATTAAAAGTTGACATTCATATTCAACAATGCATCAAAAAAGATACATCAAAAACTAGTACTTCTCTATAGAAACAAAAAAATCCTGACTTCTTATTCTAAACCCTCTCTGGTACATGCTTACCTCTTACCCTATCTTCTCTATGCCTCTCCAATACTTACACACCTACAATTCACCTTAATCACTAAGCTAAAACAAACATATAACAAAATAGCTAGATTTGCCTTACAAGTCTCAAGACTGCCTTGCTCTAAAGCAACTTCAAGAATTCCCCCAACTACTACTGCTATCCCAGCTACAAATTCCTCACTCCTTACTTAATAACCCTTCAGCCCGTCCTTCACTCTCCTCTTTAATATCCTTCTACACTCCTACTTGATCACGCCTTCTTGACATATATAAACCCAATAAAAATATAGGCAACCTACTTTACAAAAGCACTGTCACCCAAGCCTGGAACCAACTCCCCTCAAATATTTGTAATATCATACACAATAACTGCTTCAAAAAAGAATTGAAAAACTTTCTAGCAAATTCAAGCTCCTGCCCTTGCCACAATCCAACCTAATCTACCACCTGTCTTTCCCCAAAACTTTTTTCTCCTTTTATTTTCTATCTTAGGTATATAGAGTGAAATAATTATGTAGACCATGGGGAAACCATCAACTTCAGCCTTTTTCCCTATTATACTTGATCTCTGTTAAAAGTGTTTGCTAATACTGTTATAAATTTGTCTTCACTATTGTTAAATAGATACTCTAACTTCTGTTACTAATGTTTATTTCCTGCAACTTTACCTCGTATAAACATTTCATTCAACTGAAAAACTAATCTGCACAGTATGAGTATAATGTAACTGTATAATATGGTTTGTATAATTTAGAATGTATGATATTTTTGCCTGGTTGGAGATTTTCTCTTCAATTGTTAAATTCATCTGTATAGTTATTGAGGATATACGACTGTATAATATGATTTGTGTAACTTTTGAATGTATGCTAAATTTGCCTTATTGGAGATTTTCTCCTCAGGTATCCACTAAAAATTGGCCACTGTCTCAGTTGGACTAACCCAGTTAAGAGACAAGAAATACATAAACAAATAAACAAACAAACAATAAATTGATAATACAATACAAATACAATAAATAACAAATGTCTTGTATACCATGCGTATCTTTAGAATGACAATATACATTCAGATTTTCTAATACTTGTAGCAGTGTGGATACCTGTTTGCATATAGTGTGTAAAGCTGTCTCAAAGTATATCTGCACATTAGAAACACAACTACCAAATACTACACACTGCTCACTTGTCAATCTGGTAACATGCAGAACGTTTTAATATCCTGACAGTTGGACCTGGCTAGCTATCCATTTCATGCTGGCCTCCCAACATCATCTCTCCAAAATCCACTGCTGATGTCAACTACTATAAGTTGCCCTACAGCCTTGTAAAAGTCAGACATGCACTGTGGCACTTGCATAAAAAACATAATTCTCTAGTCTATGTACTTAGATAGGTAGGGGTTCTCAATGCAGTCAATTCGGAGGCATGTGTGTGTGTGTGTGTCTATCTAGTCAGAGGAACATAAGTGTATACCCTGCAGTTACCACTCCAATCCCTTGGATTACCTATATTTTAACACTTGTACATTATATACATGTCCATTTCATGCAGTCCTCCCAACATCTTCTCTCCAACATCCACTGATGATGTCATCCACTAGAAGTTGTCCTGCAGCCTTATAAAAGTCAGACTTGTGCTGTCGTGTTTGTGTAACATACTGAGTTCTATACTCTGTGTACTTAGATAGGTAGGGGTTCAAATCTCACTACAGTTAACTGGGGCATGTGTGCATTTGCTTTACATTAGAGAGAACATTTACACCAGCATGTGGAACATTGCTATTATCATCCTTTCCGCCTCTCCATCCACTTCTGATGCCATCACTTATAAACTGCTGTCTGACACCCTCTAAGTCAGACTTCAGCTGTGGTGCTTCCCTTAAATACAGAGTTCTCTAGTCAATTTACTTAGATAAGGTTCTGTTATCACTGTAGTCAACTGGTGTGTGTGTGTGTGTGTGTGTGTGTGTGTGTGTGTGTGTGTGTGTGTGTGTGTGTGTGTACACACTTGCTTGACATTAGAGACAGCAATTTGCAGCAGCATGTGGGACACTGCTATTAGTATCTTCCCCTCACCAGACTCTGTTGATGTCATCAGCTATACCTGATTTGTGGATGTGCAGTATTGTCATCAGGGCAGGGTCAGAGACTGGTCTTCAGGCCAGGCACAAGTCACCTCATCCTATACAATACAGATTACAGTGACTGGGCTTTCAGTCTATCTACACACATCATGGCCCTGTATTGTTCATAGGTTCATAGGTTCATAGGTTCATACTAGGCTATCTGCCCTAGGGCATTTATAAGCCTAGCCAGAGTGTGTTTGGCTTTCGCCACCCATTTTAAATTAATTTTGCTATGCCTTTTTTTGAGGTTAGTATACTGTGCCTCTGTCTAACAGTGACACAGAAGTGATAGCCGGGGTAAACCTATGATCTCCCATCCACTCATCAAGATTCCTCTTGAAGAGAGTCAATGTGGGACTCTGCCTAACCTGGACTGGGATTTTATTCCAGAGTGAAGGGAGCCTCTGGGTTATGAATCTGTCCCTCCAGCATATTCTATTTATTTCAGTGCTGAGGTTCAAGTCTCTCGAGCGCGTAGCTCGATGGGATTTGGATTTTCTGAGGTGCAGCATGTCCATTAATTCCGGGTTGGACATGGCTTTATACGTCAGGCACAGATCGCCTCTGAGCAGGCGGTATGCCACTGAGTAGAGCTGGAGTTTCTTTAACCGGGCAGCATATGGCATCTGTTTGAGCCCATTGATCCTCTTGGTGAGGTACTTTTGGGGTCTTTCCAGTTGCTGCAGGTGTCTGGTAAGGTACATCCCAAAAGGGGCATTGTACTCAATTATGGGCCTGATGAGGATGAGTAAAGAAGCACGATGACCTCCCCTGATCTAGATGTGAATCCCTTCATGATTAGGTGGGCTATATAAAATGTTTTTCTAACCACTTTGGCCACGTGGTTGTCAAATGAGAGATTGCTATCAACTTGGGTCCCCAGGTCCCTAATGACTTCTTCTGTACTTAATGGATTACCACCTATGTGGTAATTTGTGGGCACTTTGTTTTTGCCAAAGGGGATGACTATACACTTTTTGGCGTTTAGCTTGAGGCCATGGCTCTGGCACCAGTTGTCTGTTTCTATGAGGCCCTTTTGGAGGATGCTTGTGTCGGCTGGAGAGTTGATTATGGTGCCCAGTTTGTAGTCATCTGCGAACTTGGTCAGCCACAGTCCTTCCGTGTTGGCCTGTACCACAGAGAAATATATACCGAACAAGAGAGGTCCCAGGACTGAGCCTTGTGGGACGCCACTTGTAACTGGTTTGGAGTCTGACATGGCTCCAGCAATTCTAACCATGTGGGTTCTGTCCTTGAGCCAGTTTGCAACCCATCTAGTGACATAGGGGTTTATATTTAAGCTGGTGAGCTTATCTATAATGCCCGAGTGGGGTATTGTATCGAAGGCTTTTGCGAGGTCCAGGTAGGCTGTGTGGACCACCTTCCCCTCATCAATGGCCTTGGTGACTGTTTCAAAGAAATTGACCAGGTTTAAGAGGCAGGATCTGCCCTTAACAAAGCCAAACTGGGTAGGATCTAGTGTCTGTAGGTCCCCAATATCTTTATTTATGAGGTTCATGATGATCCTTTCCATAGCTTTGCAGACCAAGCTAGTCAGGCTTATGGGGCGATGGTTTCCAGGATCCGTTGAGGCACCACCTTTGTGGAGAGGGACCACTGTTGCTGTACGCCACTCTTTGGGTACATATCCTGTAGTAAGGCTAAGATTGAACAGTAGTTTTATGTTTGGGTTTAGCTCTTCTTGGAGTTCATGTAGGATGCAGCCCGGGACACCATCTGGTCCCATTGATGCTGTGTTTTTTGCTTTGGAGAGGGCGGCTTTTACCTGAGCATCTGAGATGTCAGGGGGGCAGCACTCTGTTGGGATAGATATTTGCCCTTTTGGTGGGGAGAGGGGGAGAAGTTTGCACTGAACCTGTCAGCTAGGATGTTGGCAATGTCTGTGGGCTCGGTGTATTTTTTGTCATTTTGGACTAATTCTGAGCATATCTGGGAATTCCCACCCAGGTTCCTAACATAACTAAAGAAAGCCTTGTGATTATCCTTAGTGTCCTGTGCAATTTTTCTCTCGAAGCTGGCCTTAGACGATTTTATGAGTGCCCGTAGTTTTTTGCTAATACTGATCAGAGATGCCTTCCCTTTTTGGGATTTTGCTCTGTCGTGTAGTAGCTTCCTCTTTCTATTGTATAGTTTGTTTATGGCTGGGGTCCACCAGACAGGACGTCTGCCTTTGGAGGATTGGGTCTTGGTTTTATTTGGGATTGCATGATCCATGCATTCCTGAAGGTGTTCATAGAATGCGTTTATAAAGGATTCTGCGGTCTGGGCCGTATTTTCCACAGGCCTGGGGGCCTTGAAGGATTTCGCCCCGGTTTTGAGGCGTGTGAAATTTGCTTTAGAGAAGTTTTTCACTGTGGTTTTCTGGGCAAGGGGTGGGGTCGGGATGTGAATATCCAGTGAGATTAGTTTATGGTCTGATCTTACCAGTGAGGGATACACTTCTGGTCTGGAGCATAGTGTCCCCATGTTGGTGATGATCAGGTCCAGTATGTTTTCCCCTCTTGTGGGAGTGGTAACAAGTTGTTCCATAGCATTTGAGTTTATAAATTCTAGGAACCTTTGGGCTAGGGTGTTGGAGCTAGAGTAATGCTCCCAGTCTATGTTTGGGTAGTTGAAGTCACCCAATATAATGGTGTTTGGAGAGACCTTCATATTTTCCAGTATTCTCAGGAAGGCCAAGTGGGGTTCCTGTGTTTGGGAGGGTGGTCTGTAGCAGGCTATAAACTGGAAGGCAGTTTTACCCACAGTTAGTTGCACATGGATAGTCTCTGATGCTTTGTGCTGTGCCACCAACCTGGAGGTGTGGATATCTTTGACGAATATTGATACTCCCTCCTTTTGTGGTTCGGTCCAAGTTTTGGGGCGAAAAGCATGGTATGAGGTATAACCTGGTAGTGCTGGGGTGCTCTCGAGCCTTGAACCAGGTTTCTGTTACTGCACAGATATCGATGTTCTCCATGCTAAGGAGAGTTTCGAAAAGTGCATCTTGAGGTTTAGACTTCTGGCGTTGAGTAGCATTACTCTTAGTTTCTTATCCCTTGTGATACCTATGGAGGTGGGTTTGTCTTTTGAGCCTTGCCTAAAAAAGGCACTATGGGGGTAGCAAGAGCCTTTGCCAATATCCAAAGCCCAGGGGTGACAGGTGCAAGCCGTCCCTAGCGAAGCATCATGGCTTGTCGAGCATGTCATCCCAGGCTGACAGGCATTGGGTCCCCTTTGAATGACACCAACACTTAAGCCAATTGTTGAAATTGGTCATCTTGTCTTCATATTGTGGCATCATTCTTGGTGAGGGTAAGATGCTACTCAAGGTCAGGGTCATACCGGCCTGGGCTACATGCTCAGAGAGCTCCTCTATGTCTCTTTTCATGTAGTCCAGGGAGGTACGTCTCAGGTCATTCACACCAGCATGGACAATGACTGAGTCATATTTGTACTTGCCTTGGATTGACCTGAGTGCTTGTGTTATGTGGCGGATCCTAGCGCCCGACAGGCAGCTCACCGTGACCTTCTCCTTTTTCAGCCTGGTGAGCGGGACGTCAGTGAGCCTGACGATAGAGTCACCTATTACAAGTGTATCAGGTGTGTTGTTTAGCCTTAAGGGCTGTGACTGTTCGGCACACTGGCTTTGTGAGCTATGTGTTGCACGTGTTTTGTTTTGGGGTAGCGGTTGCTTGGGTGTCTGCTTTGGAGGTCTCTGCTGCTTAGGCAGATTTTTATTTAGAGCCTCCGAGTATGTTTTTGTGTTTATGTGTTTGGTTTGTTGTCGTGGTAGGTCTATGTGAGACTGGAATTGTAGTGAGTGTGGTTTCCTTCTCCTCCTGACTGGTTACGCCAGTACTAAGTTGAGAGAGCTTAGCCTCCAGTTTGGCTATATGGTTGCATCTCTCACATGTGTTGAAATTTGTTGGGAGGAGGAGAGGGTTGTCTGTGTACATGAGGCAGTTGTAACATTGCCTCAAGATTCCCAGATTCACCAGCTGGACCGGAGAGGAGATTGACAACTGACCTTTGGACATGCTAGAATAGTATTGGGAATTCCTTTATAATTGAAAAAAAGGGCCAATGGGGAACAAGGTACTCAAGGGGAGTTTGTGAGGGTGTAGTGCTTTTAATTTTTTAGAGCTGACTTATATAATTGCTTTAGTGAGCAAGTGAATTGTATGAATTGACATCATTAAATCTGTGACTTTGTCATAAATACTGTTTACATATTTTATACCCTACATACCTTTTAAAAAGTTTTAGATTTTTATCATAATTATTTATTTATTTATTTACACATAGTAAATTATTATAGCAATTTTTTAATATCTAAATACACTAATTTGGTACGTAGACAAAATCCAGTACTGTATTACACATCATTGTAATAACTGCAATACAGCTTATTAATTCACACGGAAATGTTATGTTAGGTACTCATATTCCTTGTTTTATACATTACACTTAGTACTGTTTCACTGATATCACATACATATAAGATGTTTATCCTTTATTTACATAAATACATTGTGTATAGGACCCTCAATTATACACATTATATTCTAGTTCATGTTAAAATGCATTTCAAGTCAGACATTGTATTTTAAATTAAATTTTACTGGACTTGTTACTTTAAAAACACAAGAGGTTTTATTGTACAAATTAGATTATTGTTTGATTGGTAGATTATGTTATTATTTAATTTAATTTAATTAATCAAGCAGTATTTGTATTTAAGGGATGATGTGTTCTCCTGTTAATTTGTACTCTGATGATGCCCTAGGACGTGAGGGTGAAAGCGCTTAGTTCTACGATTTTGCTGTTCTTGTTTTGGTTTCGTGGTCCTGTGGTGTAATAAAGACTTCATTTTAATTCCAATGATTCAAGGCTACTGGGATTTTCTTGGTTACAAGTTTAGTGAGCAAGTGCCAGGTAACTTAAATGCAATGTGTTACAGGTAACTTAAATGCAAAAACGACAAACAGTAACTTTCTTTCAAGTGAAACAAGGAAATAAGTACAGTAAGCAATGCAGATATCACTAGGGATCCACAGAAGTGCTAAAAGGCCGTGTTTTAGGTTGAATTAGCGTTTCAGGGAAATAAACAAACAACAAGAATACAAATAAAGCTAGATTCAGCAGGCCTGGATCTAGTCTATGCTACAGCAAACAAGGTGTACCAATTTCAGTAAGAAACAGTTAGAATATGCAGGCACTATAAGACTCTAACCAGAAATTCCCTGCTCAGAAGGGCAGAGTCCAGCCTCTCCTCCCACAAGAGTGCAGACCACAATCCTTCTTAACGTAAAATAACTGGCCTGAAGCCCAAGTGCTTAAACCAGAACTAATACACTTTTAGAATAACAGACACTGAGCTCTCAATCAGCAGTTCCCAACTTAGAAGGATGTAAGCTACCTGTCCTGCCACCACAGTGCAGGCCACAAACCTTCCTAATGTAAAACAACTGGTCTGAAGCCCAAGTGCTTAATCCAAAAGACTTAGAAATGATAGCTACACTTTAATCAAGTTACTACCAGCAGTAATAAATACAACTGAATACTTTAAAGAATGCCTGGATTAGTGCTCAAGTTATACAAATAAAGCTAGATTCAGCAGGCCTGGATCTAGTCTATGCTACAGCAAACGAGGTGTACCAATTTCAGTAAGAAGCAGTTCAAATATGCAGGCACTATAAGCTTTAACCAGAAATTCCCAGCTCAGAAGGACAGAGTCCAGCCTCTCCTCCCACAAGAGTGCAGAACACGAACCCTCTTAATGTAAAATAACTGGCCTCAAGCCCAAGTGCTTAAACCAGAATTAATACACTTTTAGAATAACAGACACTGAACCCTCAATCAGCAGTTCCCAACTTAGAAGGATGTAAGCTACCTGTTCTGCCACTACAGTGCAGACCACAAACCTTCCTAATGTAAAACTGGTCTGAAGCCCAGGTGCTTAAACTAAAAGGCTTACAATGAGTTACACCAAGCAGTAATAAATACAATTGAGTACTTTTAAGATGACGCAAAAGCAAAATAAAGTAGGAAAAAACACAAATACAGTAAAAGCAGATACATTTTTTTTTTTTTGGAAAGAGAGAAAGGAGTAGCAGAAACTAAGCTGATTGTCTTGGTGAGAAACCCCTGTGGTCTCTCCAGCTGTTGCAGGTGTCTGGTCAGGCACATGCAAAAGGAGCATTATACTCTATTAGTGTTCTGATGAGGTTTGAGTACAGTGCTGTTATATCATCCTCAAATCTGTATATGATAGCCTGACCTATTTGAGTACAGTACTGTTATATCATCCTCAAATCTGTATATGACAGCTTGACTTATGAAGTACACAATGTAGCCTTTCCATACCACTGTGAACACTTGATGATTGAAGTTTAGATTGCTATCTATGTGTGTTCCCAGGTCTTGCACCACTGGGTTTTAGCATAGAGGGACTGTTGTCAATGCTGTAATTAGTGAGGAATTCCACCTTGCAGAAGGCGAAACTAATGACAAATGTTTGTGTTTATTTATAGACCATGTGGCTTTGTCACCAATCATTTGTCTGTGTTATCCACTCCAGTAGTATGCTAACATCACTGGTGGATTCAATGGTTGCACCTATATGCAATAATTGGAAAACTTGGTAAGCCAAAGGCCATATACTTTAGCCTGAACTGGCAAGAAATAGATTCCAAACAGTAAGGGTCCTAGCACAGATTCATGGGGTATGCCAGTGGTGACAGCTCTACTGGTAGAGGTTGATTCACCAGTTTTTACAACACGTGTTCTGTCGGTGAGCCAATTGGTTAACCATCTAGTGAGATAAGGATTAATCCCCAGCTGGAAGAGTTTCTCAATGATACCTGAATGGGTTGTGTCCAAACCCTAGGCCAGATCATGATAGGTAGTATGCACTGTCTTACCTTCATCCAGACCTATCACACAGAATCAATGGGCTGTGACAGGATCACAGATCACCTATAGTGTGACTCAGAACATACACCTACTTGACATAGTTGGATACACACTTCAACACACCCTCCAGATGAAATATGTTCCTGTAGAAGAGTGCACATCAACATGCATCAATCTGAGTGGGGGGGGGGTCAATACATGATGCATGCATGTATAAGCACATACTGACTCTTCTCATCTGTTAAGTAAAACAACATGTAGTCACGGACCTTTTCTAAATGGACATTAGTAATATACTGGCTGTGTGGTACAAACATGTGTGAGTTGTTAATGCTGCATCCATGTCTGTTACATCTGTTAGATGTCATCAAAGAGGTCATCAAGGGTATACATGATGACAACACTATCATCCTGTGGAACATGACCCGGCCAAGGTATTTAACACAAATCCATAGTGAGGTCTTCACTCAGCCCTGTCAGATGTGGCCATAAACACATATATCACCAAGTGGGTAGACCACTGAATCACATAAATGGCATCTAAAAATTTTGAAATGTGTAGTGACCTATACCTCAAGTCCAGTGATCAGGTTCATAGATCAGGGCTGTCTGCTAAGCCTTCTCCTGTCCATTATTTAAGTCACAAATGTCAAGAATGACATACACATCCTGTGTCCAGACAGGTGTCTGGAGGACTACAAATTGTAGGCAGTCACTGACTGTGATATTAGTATTATGCAGACAATATCAACACACATCAAAGATTGCTGCCACAGCCATGACAACACATGAGATGAAACAAAAACATGGGGGGATTTGTTACATTATGAAAACAAACGCACAACCCAAGGATAGTCTAGACATCACTCCCTATAAGCAGGACAAGTGGTATGTGACCTGTGTCCTGGGGTAGATGGTATGTGGAATGTCCTCCAACATGTGGCCACAGTGGCAACTACTGCTTTGTATATAATACAACTACTGAGTTTGTGCAGGACATCTACATCAAATGCCATAATACCTCCTAGGTCAAGGTAGCGAGTATGCACTGTCGCACCCTCATCCACCAGACTGAGAAGGCAGAACCTGCCCTTGATGGAGAAGGTTTAGAGTCTGGAGATTTCCTTTGTAATTGATAATCAGGTCTATGATTATCTTTTCCACAGCCTTGCATATGAGGCTAGTCAAATTTTTGAGTCAGTAGTTTCCTGGGTCAATTGAAGGCCCTCCCCCCTTGTGCACAGGGATGACTGTTGCTGTCCACCACTTTACTGTGATAAAACTTGTCTGGAGACTTTATTTAAGAAGAGATCTGAGTGGGTATGGTAGGTCATGTTTCAAGCTATTTAATAGGCACTCTGGGATTCCACCAAGGGCCATGGATGCCTTATTTCTTGCTTTAGAGAATGCAGTGATGACCTGTACATTTGTGATAAAGGAATGGTAGTGTGTATTTTGTGGGGAATGACCAAAGATGATGGGGGGGGGGTGAAATCTGAATTTATAGGCCAGCAGGTTTATTCCTTATGACTGATTATAGTTATTGGCATCTACAGTCAGCTCAGCAAATTTCTGAATGTTTTCCTTAAGATTTCAAACTTAACTAAAAATGCTTTGAGGTTATCCTTTGCTTAGGAGACTATTTCAGTCTTGTATTTAGCTTTTGAAGACTTGACTAGTTCCCTGATCTGTCTCTTGAGACTAATGAGGGATTTTTTTCTATGTTGTGCTCCCTCCCACTTAGAAGGAATTTCTTCCTTCTGTTGTATAGTTTATTTTTCTCAGTGGCCACCAGGGTGGAATGTTTTTTCTGGCTAGATTTGGGTGTAGTTTGGTCAGGTACTGCCATTTCTATGCAGTGGTTGTAAAGGGCATTCTGCATAGGCCTCCATGTTTTCAGGGGTTTGGTGGAGATTTACAATTACTCGTACTATCACTTAATAGGAGGTGATTTTCCTTGGAAAAATTCTTTAGGGTTTTGGGGTTTGATGGGGGTACTACCATTACATTTATTTCATAGCATACTGATTTATGATCTGATCTTACCAATGAGGACATTATGCTAGGGGGATGTAATGCTCCCCCATGTTTGTGAGTAGCATGTCCAAGATATATGAGCCTATAGTGGGAGGGTAGACCAGCTGTTCCAGACCATTTGCATTGGCAAAGTCCAGGAAGCTCTGAGCCTGCATATTAGTGGTTGTATGTGTTTTCCAGTTTATGGAGAGGTAGTTAAAAATCACCCATGAGTAGTGTGCTGGGCTGAATGGTAAGTGGTAAGTGATTCTAGTAATCTCAGGTATGTATAATGGTTTTCATGGTTAGTGACCTGTAGCTTGTGATGATACGGTGGTAGATTTTGCCTATGTTCAAATGGACATGGAGTAACTCAAGCAAGTCATCTTGCTTGACCATTCTTGAGGTGTGATTGCTTTTAATGTAAATGGAAACATCTCTTCCTTTGTTTTTTCCTTTTCAGAGGTGGTCTGAATGTGTGATAGGTACTTTAGCCTTACACTACTAGGTTGCTTTCTGCACCCTTGAACCATGTCTCTGTAACTGCACAGATGTCAGCATTCTCTAGGGCAAGGACAGCTTCCAAGGTGTGCAGTGTTTTGTTAAGACTCCTAGCTGTGAGTAGTAGTACCTTCAGCTTGGCATTAGAAGAATTTGTTATGTTGGTAGGTCTGCTGGTTTGGCACTGCCTAAAAAAAGCATTATGGGATTGGCTAATGCCTTAACCCATATTTGAAAGCCTAGTGGTGATAGGTTCAGACCATCTCTGCAAAGCAGCATGGTCTGTTGGTCATGTCCCAGGCTGACAAATACTGGATCCCCTTGGAATGATACCAGTAGCTGTCAGTTATGGAAGTCAATCATTTTCCATTTGTATTGTGGTATAATTCTTGGTGAGGTTAGAATGTTAAATATATGGCGCTCATACCAGCCTGTGACACGCATTCAGTGAGGACCATCATGTCTCCCTAAAGTCCATGGAGGTATGTCTCAGGTCATTCACATCCACATGGACTATGAAGGAGTCATACTGGTACTTGTAGCTGAGTAACCTGAGTACCTGTGTGAACTTACATATCCTGGCCTCTGGCAACGGACTAACTTTTTCTTTATCCATGCATCCATGTGTCACACAATGGAGTATTCTATGACCAAGATGTTTGACTGTGTGGTGTTTTGCCTTAAGGTCTTGCTTGTGGAGATACTGTGATATGTATTATGTGTAGTCATTGTTGCTGACTTGATTTTGTACACATGTGGATTCTGAGGCCAGCGCACAGAAGACCTCTGAGGTTTTGATAAGTTACTTATGAGTACCTCCGCATATGTGTGCTTATGTGTTAAGACCTAATTTAGCAAGGTAAATTATGTGCATGTGCTGACAACCATTTTATTTGATTTGTCAGTATGAGAGAGTCATGTCTCAGTTTTCATAATGTAACTTCATGTCTCACATACTGCTTGTTTATTTCAGGATTAAGTGGTTGTCAGTATACATGAGGCAATTGCTACATAGCGTCAGGATGGTCATGTCAACTAGTCTGGCCAAAGATATAGCAGGGAAGTGCCCATCCATGGTTTCAGTTTTTTTAGTACAAGTTTCAGAAAGTTGAAGAGTGGGAAGATTTAACTGGACTGGTGTTAGAAAAATATGTATTAGTAATATGCATGCTTAGTGCATTCGAGGTTTAATACATTTATTCTGTTCACACTGCATAAATCTGCACAAGCTACTAGAGACATTCCAATCCTGTTATGTCATAAAAATATGTGCAGCTAGGATCTGCTTATGCTTTGGAAATTAACAGGAAAGCATTTGATTTCTGCTAATGTCATGAAAATAATAATAGGTGTTTCATTTCTACTAGTGTCATGAGACTTAACAAAGAGTTATTGATTTTCTGCTTATGCCGTGAAAAAGTACACGGCTGCTGAAGCTATTGATAATGAAAACAAAGGCTGCTTGAAAGTATAAACCATAGTCAGCATTACTTGTACCTAAGCTAGAAATGTACCTTGAAATGTAACACATATATATTAGAACTGCACAATTGAAGAATAGAAACTTTGTAGTGGGCTAAAAATAAGCCCCAAGACCAGGTTGTTTTTCTCAAATGTTTTTTATAATCCAGTCATGTCAGCAGGAAATCCAAGTAACATTTTCTATGTAACACATAGTGAGTTTTAAATCTGAACATGGCAGCAGGAAATCTAAGTAACATTTTCTGTAGAGTAATACAGAAAGCTGTGTTTAACTACGTCAACCACAGAAAAGTAACATTTCATAGAACTGTATAAAAGTAGCATACTGCTTACTAGTAATTTAGACAAATCCTGTATCTGCATGTTTTGTCTCCTTGCTGCAAGTAATAAAGGGTGCCATACTTGAACCTTACGTTAATTGGTCTTTGAAGTTTTTCCTTTGACAGATTGGTCCTTAGGACCGGAACCCTCACTTCACTTCGGATCAGACGGGCCAGGTGGTTGAAACCGTACGGGGAAGAAACCAAATCGGTTCTTCTTATTTGAAAAGCCCTCCGACTGAATTGTCGTGCAAAAGAGGCCAGCCACTTTCTGATCTGCGACTGAAGGACGGGTCTCCACGAATCAGGTGATTAATCACGTAGGCTCAGGTAAGGTGAATCGACTTTTTTCTGTTTTCTGTTTTAGATCAGGGACTAGATTTGTATTGTTTTTGTCAAGACTGTATTTTACAAGTCAGGGACAGAAAAGATTACTGTCTTGTCATAGATCAGGAGAAACAGAATAGGTAGGCAGTCATTCTGAAGAGACTATAACAAAATCCGTGGTACCACGTTAAAAATAAGAGAAGTTATGTAACGATCAAAAGGGCAGAACAAAATGGGTAATAATTGTACAAAAAGACCCCAAAATTCGCCGTTAACCGAAGACACAAAATACATGCAGTCACAGCTCGCCGACAATATTAAATATTATTCAAAATGGGTTAATAAATATGAATTCGATGGAAAATTAGAAAAACCTCGCTTATCAAACTTGTCAAACAGCTTAAAACAGATTCCAAAGGTCCGGTATAAAAGCAACGCAAATTAGGAATTCCTCAGGCACACAGGTGGATTGAGGAAGTAAACCGTAGGGAACAAAAGAACAACAATTCAAAAACAATGTTTTTAGATAAGGAGGACAATAACTTAGTAATAGCATTGGCCCCTCCGCCTCCCTTACCAGAATATGAAGCAAGTGAACAAGTTAGTTCACCCCCATGATATCCTGTTGTCACTGAAAGTAGAGACATTGTAAAAGTAAAAGCATTTATTAGAGATCCCATCGGGACCAGGTCTCGAACATGGGCAGATAACTCAAATGAAGGCATTGAGTTATATCAAATGGTTAGAAATTCACAGTCTATGAGTGAAGAAGAAATATGCCCACTTATAGAAGTACCTAATCCTCAGGCAGGACAAGACGGTCAGAACCCAACTATTTTAGTGTATAGACCTTGGACTCCGGAAGATATCCGGAAAGCCACTGAGGGAATTCCCCATCCAAAAGTTAATTTTAGAAAGTTCTCAGAAGATTTACAAGGAATAAGACTGAGTTATAACTTAAATGGAAAAGAGGTAGAAAAAGTAGTTAGACAAATTGTGGGACCAGATTGGCACATGATTAGTGGCAACTGGAATCCCCGTGACACTGCACACAGGCCCCTCCCACATAGCAGCGCAGAACTAGACAACAGAGTAAAAGGTCTTACAGACCGCATCTCTGAAAAATGGAAGCCTAGGGCAGGCTGGACTTGCATTAATCAATGCATCCAACAAGAAGGTGAAACTATTGACCGATATTATGCCAGATTATTAGAATGTTTTAATAACCACTGTGGAATGCAGGTTCCTGAAGATCAAACACAAGATTCCCCATATGAACAGCAGTTAAAAAATGCATTTTTAAAAGGCAGTATTGCACCCATAAGCAGTTTTATTACAAAACATATGGTAGACCATCGTACAAGCAGGTTACAATCATTACTTGAATATGCTAGGCATGCCGAAAGGCATTTTAATAGCAAAAAGAAAAAGAAAGCTCAAGTATTTTTTGTAGAAGATGGAACAGAAGTTTATGTAGTACAGTCCGGGAAAAAGGGCAAGAAAAATGCACAGGGAAACAAACAATCTGATCAACGATTAGAGGACTTTGAAGGGCGAAAGAAAAGGGGTGAATGTTTCAAATGCGGTAAAAAAGGACATTTGCCAAGGGATTCCAAGAAAAACAAGAAGGCAACTATGAAAGACAAGGAGGGTGAGGACTGACTATATGGTAGTCAGGAATCACTAGAAGGGGATAGCGGAGAAAGGACAAATGAGAATGTGATAGAGGGAGTAGAGGATGTGACAGAAGAGATAGAGGAAGTGCAAGAAGTTAGTGACAGTGAAGAAAATGAAATATTAGACCTAGCTTTATTGAGCCTGGAGCTCTATTTAGCAGACACAAAACCAGAAGTTACACTCTTGGTAGAAGGGAGGGAAGTCAAATTCTTGTGTGACTCAGGGGCATCACGAACCCTGATACATCCCTCCAAACTGCCAGAAAACACAGAGTCACCTGATTACATACTGGTAAAAGCAGCTAATGGACAGCTGTATCGGGAGGCCCCTCTCCTGTGATATTACAATAACTGATCCAGTTTCAGGATTGACTCAGAAAAGCAAAATTGTTGTTTCTGCAAAATGCCCAGTAAACCTCTTGGGCAGAGACCTTATGCAGCTATTTGGTATAGCAGTAGTCCCAACCATGCAGGGTATGGAAGCACAGCGACAAATTGATACCTTTGCAGTGCAATCGGAGGGTGAAATGTTTTATTGGTACAGCCGGGACTTGATTATGACTGGTCCAGGGACTGTGACCGAAGAGTTAATGACTGTAGCCATCAGCAAGTTCCCCTCACTTGACATTGATAAGCAACACCTGTTGCACTGTACCCTGTATTATTGTAACACACCAGGACCTGACAAGGAACATGAACAAGAATTGTTTAAAAATCATGCAAACAGATTGATATTACGTAATCTGTACTGGGACACAGAAGGGAACAGTGTAGCCAGCTGTTCATTGCCCCAGGAATTCTTTGCACTCTATAAATCTAATCGACTACCACATGTTAGCTTAACCAAGAACAAAAATATAGAATGGGCAGACTTAGGAGAAAAAGTCATGAGATGGGAGAAACGGACAGAATTAGAATTGTCAGAGCAGGGAATACAAATACAGAAGTTGAATTGGATAACTCAGACCCACCCAGCCGTACACTTGCAGTCTAACAAGGACAGCTGATTAGCACTCCTATTAGAGGAGGAAGAGAATGCCTTACAGAATATACCAGAGACTCTCTGGTCAACAGGAAAGTCAGATGTAGGACTTACTCGTACAGCAGGGCCAGTTACTATCACGCCAAAGTCAGCATTTAGACCACAAAAAGGACAGTATTCCTTAAGAAAAGATGCAGAGGCAGGAATCAAACCTATCATAGCAGCTTTACTTAAGGAAGGGGTGCTGGTGGAATCTCCCGATTCACCATGTAACACACCATTATTTCCAGTTAAGAAAGCAAATGGAGAATGGCGTATGGTCCAAGATTTACAAGATGTAAATGACGCAGTAATACCAAGGGCACCCACAGTGTCAGACCCACACACCCTGTTGAATGATTTAAAACCTCAACAGAAGTATTTTTCTGTGGTAGACATCAGCAATGCATTCTTTTCGATACAGATACACCCTGACAGCCAGTATTGGTTTGCATTTACATTTCAGGGGAAAAGGTATACATATACGCGACTACCACAGGGATATTGTGAAAGTTCAACAATATTCTCACAAGAAATGGCAAGCAACTTGGCGGGATTTATCCCACCAAGAGGCAGTCAGATTTTACTTTATGTTGATGAAATCCTGCTGGCGGCCCCCACCCAGCAAGATTGTAGAGAAGATACCATAGCGCTATTACGATTTTTAGCCGCTGAAGGACATAAGGTAAATAAAAATAAACTGCAGCTTTGGAAAAAAACAAGTCAAATACCTGGGATATGTAATATCCAAGGAAGGTAGAACATTAGATGAGGACAGAAAAGTAGCAATTTTGCAAGCACCAAAACCCACTACCAAAAAGGAAATTATGTCCTTCCTGGGTACAACTAATTTTTGCCGGAGTTGGATTCCAAACTATGCCTTGGAATCTGCACCTCTGACTGACCTGATATATAAAAAGCCTATGGCAGCACAGGATTTGTTACAATGGACACCAGAGGCAGAATCTGCTTTCTGCAAACTGAAACAGTTAATAGCGTCCTCATTAGTTCTAGGATTACCAAACTACCATAAACGTTTTTTCCAAACTGTAGATTGTAAGCAAGGTTATATGACATCAGTGTTAACACAACAGCATGGGGACAAGCAATGCCCCATTGCTTACTATTCATCACAACTAGACCCAGTGGCACGGTCCTTACCTCACTTTGGTTCATAGGTTCATAGGTTCATAGGTTCATACTAGGCTATCTGCCCTAGGGCATTTATAAGCCTAGCCAGAATGTGTTTGGCTTTCACCACCCATTTTAAATTTATTTTGCTATGCCCTTTTTTGAGGTTAGTATACTGTGCCTCTGTCTAACAGTGACACAGAAGTGATACCCGGGGTAAACCTATGATCTCCCATCCACTCATCAAGATTCCTCTTGAAGAGAGTCAATGAGGGACTCTGCCTAACCTGGACTGGGATTTTATTCCAGAGTGAAGGGAGCCTCTGGGTTATGAAACTGTCCCTCCAGCATGTCCTATTTATTTCAGTGCTGAGGTTCAAGTCTCTCAGCGCGTAGCTCAATGGGATTTGGATTTTCTGAGGTGCAGCATGTCCATTAATTCTGGGTTGGACATGGCTTTATACGTCAGGCACAGATCGCCTCTGAACAGGCAGTATGCCACTGAGTAGAGCTGGAGTTTCTTTAACCGGGCAGCATATGGCATCTGTTTGAGCCCTTTGATCCTCTTGGTGAGGTACTTTTGGGGTCTTTCCAGTTGCTGCAGGTGTCTGGTAAGGTACATCCCAAAAGGGGCATTGTACTCAATTATGGGCCTGATGAGGGATGAGTAAAGAGGCACGATGACCTCCCCTGATCTAGATGTGAATCCCTTCATGATTAGGTGGGCTATATAAAATGTTTTTCTAACCACTTTGGCCACGTGGTTGTCAAATGAGAGATTGCTATCAACTTGGGTCCCCAGGTCCCTAATTACTTCTTCTGTACTTAATGGATTACCACCTATGTGGTAATTTGTGGGCCCTTTGTTTTTGCCAAAGGGATGACTATACACTTTTGGCATTTAGCTTGAGGCCATGGCTCTGGCACCAGTTGTCTGTTTCTATGAGGCCCTTTTGGAGGATGCTTGTGTCGGCTGGAGAGTCGATTATGGCGCCCAGTTTGCAGTCATCTGCGAACTTGGTCAGCCACAGTCCTTCCGTGTTGGCCTGTACCTCCGAGAAATATATACCGAACAAGAGAGGTCCCAGGACTGAGCCTTGTGGGACACCACTTGTAACTGGTTTGGAGTCTGACATGGCTCCAGCAATTCTAACCATGTGGGTTCTGTCCTTGAGCCAGTTTGCAATCCATCTAGTGACATAGGGGTTTATATTTAAGCTGGTGAGCTTATCTATAAGGCCCAAGTGGGGTATTGTATCGAAGGCTTTTGCGAGGTCCAGGTAGGCTGTGTGGACCACCTTCCCCTCGTCAATGGCCTTGGTGACTGTTTCAAAGAAATCAACCAGGTTTAAGAGGCAGGATCTGCCCTTAACAAAGCCGAACTGGGTAGGATCCAGTGTTTGTAGGTCCCCAATATCTTTATTTATGAGGCCCATGATGATCCTTTCCATAGCTTTGCAGACCAAGCTAGTCAGGCTTATGGGGTGATAGTTTCTAGGATCCGTTGAGGCACCACCTTTATGGAGAGGGACCCCTGTTGCTGTACGCCACTCTTTGGGCACATATCCTGTAGTAAGGCTGAGATTGAACAGTAGTTTTATGTTTGGGTTTAGCTCTTCTTGGAGTTCATGTAGGACGCAGCCCGGGACACCATCTGGTCCCATTGATGCTGTGTTTTTTGCTTTGGAGAGGGCGGCTCTTACCTGAGCATCTGAGATGTCAGGGGGGCAGCACTCTGCTGGGATAGATATTTGCCCTTTGGTGGGAGGGGAGTTTGCTGAACCTGTCAGCTAGGATGTTGGCAATGTCTGTGGGTTCGTGTATTTTTTGTCATTTTGGACTAATTCTGAGCATATCTGGGAATTACCACCCAGGTTCCTAACATAACTAAAGAAAGCCTTGTGATTATCCTTAGTGTCCTGTGCAATTTTTCTCTCGAAGCTGGCCTTAGACAATTTTATGTGTGCCCGTAGTTTTTTGCTAATACTGATCAGTGATGCCTTCCCTTTTTGGGATTTTGCTCTATCATTTAGTAGCTTCCTCCTTCTATTGTATAGTTTGTTTATGGCTGGGGTCCACCAGACAGGACGTCTGCCTTTGGAGGATTGGGTCTTGGTTTTATTTGGGATCGCATGATCCATGCATTCCTGAAGGTGTTCATAGAATAAGTTTATAAAGGATTCTGTGGTCTGGGCCTTATTTTCCACAGGCCCGGGGGCTTTGAAGGATTCCACCTCAGTTTTGAGGAGTGTGAAATTTGCTTTAGAGAAGTTTTTCACTGTGGTTTTCTGGGCAGGAGGTGGGGTCGGGATGTGAATATCCAGTGAGATTAGTTTATGGTCTGATGTTACCAGTGAGGGATACACTTCTGGTCTGGAGCATAGAGTCCCCATGTTGGTGATGATCAGGTCCAGTATGTTTTCCCCTTTTGTGGGAGTGGTAACAAGTTGTTCCATAGCATTTGAGTTTATAAATTCTAGGAACCTTTGGGCTAGGGTGTTGGAGCTAGAGTAATGCTCCCAGTCTATGTTTGGGTAGTTGAAGTCGCCCAATATAATGGTGTTTGGAGAGACCTTCATATTTTCCAGTGTTCTCAGGAAGGCCGAGTGGGGTTCCTGGGTTTGGAAGGGTGGTCTGTAGCAGGCTATAAACTGGAAGGCAGTTTTACCCACTGTTAGTTGCACATGGATAGTCTCTGATGCTTCGTGCTTTGCCACCAACCTGGAGGTGTGGGTATCTTTGATGAATATCGATACTCCCCCTCCTTTTGTGGTTCGGTCCAAGTTTTGTGGCCGAAAAGCATGGTATGAGGTATAACCTGGTAGTGCTGGGGTGCTCTCGGGAGCAATGAACCAGGTTTCTGTTACTGCACAGATATCGATGTTCTCCATGCTAAGGAGAGTTTCGAGTGCATCTTGAGGTTTAGACTTCTGGCGTTGAGTAGCATTACTCTTAGTTTCTTATCCCTTGTGATACCTATGGAGGTGGGTTTGTCTTTTGAGCCTTGCCTAAAAAAGGCACTATGGGGGTAGCAAGAGCCTTTGCCAATATCCGAAAGCCCAGGGGTGACAGGTGCAAGCCGTCCCTAGCGAAGCATCGTGGCTTGTCGAGCATATCATCCCAAGCTGACAGGCATTGGATCCTATTTGAATGACACCAGTACTTAAGCCAATTGTTGAAATTGATCATCTTGTCTTCATATTGTGGCATCATTCTTGGTGAGGGTAAGATGCTACTCAAGGTCAGGGTCATACCGGCCTGGGCTACATGCTCAGAGAGCTCCTTTATGTCTCTTTTCATGTAGTCCAGGGAGGTACATCTCAGGTCATTCACACCAGCATGGACAATGACTGAGTCATATTTGTACTTGCCTTGGAGTGACCTGAGTGCTTGTGTTATGTGGCGGATCTTAGCGCCCAACAGGCTGCTCACCGTGACCCTCTCCTTGTTCAGCCTGGTGAGCGGGACGTCAGTGTGCCTGATGATAGAGTCACCTATTACAAGTGTATCAGGTGTGTTGTTTAGTCTTAAGGGCTGTGACTGTTTGGCACACTGGCTTTGTGAGATATGTGTTGTACGTGTTTTATTTTGGGGTAGCGGCTGCTTGGGTGTCTGCTTTGGAGGTCTCTGCTGCTTCGGCAGATCTTTATTTAGAGCCTCCGAGTATGTTTTTGTGTGATTATGTGTTTGGTTTGCTGTTGTGGTAGGTCTATGTGAGACTGGAATTGTAGTGAGTGTGGTTTCCTTCTCCTCCTGACTGGTTATGCCAGTACTGAGTTGAGAGAGCTTAGCCTCCAGTTTGGCTATATGGTTGCATCTCTCACATGTGTTGGAATTTGTTGGGAGGAGGAGAGGGTTGTCTGTGTACATGAGGCAGCTGTAACATTGCCTCAAGATTCCCAGATTCACCAGCTGGACCGGAGAGGAGATTGACAACTGACCTTTGGACATGCTAGAATAATATTGGGAATTCCTTAATAATTGAAAACCAGGGCCAGTGGGGAGTGAGGGTGTAGTGCTTTTAATTTTTAGTGCTAACTTATATAATTGCTTTAGTGAGCAAGTGCCAGGTAACTTAAGTGCAATGTGTTACAGGTAACTTAAATGCAAAACGACAAACAGTAACTTTCTTTCAAGTGAAACAAGGAAATAAGTACAGTAAGCAATGCAGATATCACTAGTGATCCACAGAAGCGCTGAGAAGCCGTGTATTAGGTGGAATTAGCGTTCCAGGGAAATAACAAGCAAACAAACAACAAGCATATAAACAAAGCTAGATTCAGCAGGCCTGGATCTAGTCTATGCTACAGCAAACAAGGTGTACCAATTTCAGTAAGATACAGTTCAAATATTCAGGCACTATAAACCTTTAACCAGAAATTCCCAGCTCAAAAGGGCAGAGTCCAGCCTCTTCTCCCACAAGAGTGCAGACCACAGACCTTCTTAATGTAAAATAACTGGCCTGAAGCCCAAGTGCTTAAACCAGAACTAATACACTTTAAGAATAACAGACACTGGGCTCTCAATCAGCAGTTCCCAACTTAGAAGGATGAAAGCTACCTGTCCTGCCACCACAGTGCATGCCACAAACCTTCCTAATGTAAATCAACTGGTCTGAAGCCCAAGTGCTTAATCCAAAAGACTTAGAATGATAGCTACACTTTAATCAAGTTAATACCAAGCAGTAATAAATACAATTGAATACTTTAGAGAATGCCTGGATTAGTGCTCAAGTTACACAAACAAAGCTAGATCCAGCAGGCCCGAATCCAGTCTATGCCACAGCAAACAAGGCGCAGCAACTTCAGTAAGAAGCAGTTCAGATATGCATGCACTATAAGCCTTCAACCAGAAATTCCCAGCTCAGAAGGGCATCGTCCAGCCTCTCCTCCCACAAGAGTGCAGACCACGAACCCTCTTAATGTAAAATAACTGGCCTGAAAGCCCAAGTGCTTAAACCAGAATTAATACACTTTTAGAATAACAGACACTGAGCCCTCAATCAGCAGTTCCCAACCTAGAAGGATGTAAGCTACCTGTTCTGCCACTACAGTGCAGACCACAAACCCTCTCAGTGCAAAACAACTGGTCCGAAGCCCAAGTGTTTAAACCAAAAGGCTTAGAATGAGTTACACCAAGCAGTAATAAATACAATTGAGTACTTTTAAGATGATGCAAAAGTAAAAAAAAGTAGGTAGAGACACAAGTACAGTAAAAGCAGATGAAATTTTTTTTTTTTTCTGAACAAGTGCTGAGATCAAAGAAACAGATTTGAGTGCTGAAACTAGAAAACTGGCTAGTTATAAGAAAAAAAAATAAGCTAGAAGGCTTCCCTCCAACACAGAAGGGCTTGGGGGCTCAGAAGCCTACAAATAGTCTATACCACTTAACAGGAAAGGCAGGAAACAAGCTTACATTTTTTTTTTAGCCTCAACAACTAATGCTGGGATAGCAGGAAAGTCCCCTCCAGTTCACTTACTGAACAAAAGTCCTGCCTCCACCCAGAGAAGCACTCATGAAGTCAACCAGTCATTCTTCTATGCAGGTTAACTACTGTCATCCTGGTGAGAGTCAGACCTAAATGGGAGCTAATGACAGAAGCATCAGCTGGTGAAACCCAAGATGAATACAACCACATCTTCCCTTCCACAACTGGATCTGCAGAAGAATAATATACAAGCCACAAAGACAGTTATAGTTATAGAATGGCATGGATGTCATGCATATCCTGCCTGCTTAAGAGGCACTCTCATCTTCTGTAACAGTAAGTTGCACTTAGACAGTAATACTCTGCAGAGGAAACTAAATATGTACTCCTAAGCATACATGTATAACAGTTAAGACAGAAGAAGACAATAGTAAGGAAATACATGCTCAGGCTCTATCTCCTGAAGAATCTTTCCTTCCCTTTGACAAAGTAGATCAGTGTTGCACCAGCCAAGCTTATTTACCTTATACCAACACTAGTTATCAGAATGGGTGATGCCACTGGGATCACTCACCATCTCAGAAAGTCTGTGCTAGCCAACAACCTTCCATATTAGGCCATCATACTTACCCTGCAGGAGCTTCCTAAAAATGTTTCTGTGCAAGAAAAGAAAAATCTTACACTATAGTGCTGCATTCCACAGTGCATGAAATAGACATGGCTACTCACTCAGGTCCACTCTGCAGTCAAAACTGTAACCTGTTGTGCTCTGATGCACATTTTTGGATGTCCATAGAGCTGAAGTGCACCACTAGGACATGGTTGTAGCACTGCACCATACTGCTACAAGCATACAACCACTGTATGAATTTATATATATATATATATATATATATATATATATATATATATATATATAAAATATATGTATATATATATATATATATATATATATATATATATATATATATATCTCAACTGCTATGTGGGTACTAGGAAGTCCATGGCTAGCACCACCATGTTTGGTAGCACATTGTACCATGGAAGCTATTCACAGAAAATGGTACTAGGTAGCATCATTACTACAGTTTCTTCTTGACATTTGTTAGCATAATGTAAAGCTCCACCACCATCTAACATGATACTTCTTAGAACCATACAACTGTGAAACAGAAGAATAGTAAAAAATCTGTGGGCTTGGAGCCTGCCTTTTCAAGTATCTCAGTAAATGCAGTAAAATTTGTAGCTGATGTCACAGACAGTGAGGCATATATCACACTGCATGTATAATGTGGAATTCAAGACACCTGGATGACACTGCCCTGTCTGCCTGTGGCTATGAGAACAAGCAACAAACACTGGAATCCATGGCAAAGATGTGGCACAAGAGGTATGAGGTTCCATGGCCTTATATTAAAACAGTATTTCAGTGGGGAAATCTATGCCACATCAGGGTAAATGAACATAGTCCTGAAGTTCTACACCATCCCTGCCACAGGCTGCATGAAGTTTTGACACACTGGACATCACCAGCAATCATACTGTGGCAGCTTTGCTACACTGCTGACTCCCTGAAAATTTGAAGAGTACTTGGCTGTTGTGCTCAGCTCCCATGACTCTGCCCCATCACTGTGTCCCCCACCTGTGGAAGTGATGATGACTATGTGTTACTCACCCCTAACCCTGTGTGGTTATTGTAATATCTTATGCACGGCATAGCCAGTAAACACACTGCCCGTCATACCCCAAGTTTGATAATACATGCATACTTTTATTCTGCATTGTCTGCATCAAGACCAACAATTGTTAACCAGATGCTACATCTTTGACAGTGCTGCTCTGTACTGTGCCTGCCTCTGCCTCCTCTGTAGAACAGTTGCTCTGTGTATCTCTGTTGGTTTTTCACTCTGATCTTCTGGTAATGCTATGGCTGACAGGAAAGGTCCTAATAAGATTTTCATCAGCTGCCCCACTTGTCTGTGTACCATCACGTTGTATAGCTTTGCATATAAAAGAGATATACCATGCTGCAGATGTTTGGAACTGTACTGCATTTTCCTACCTGACATGCCTAGAAAAAGGAAGCATCCTTTAAGCAGGCCTATCACATGCTCCATTATATCTTACATTTCCACAAGTAGCAATATAGTCCATTTTCTGTCTGGTCTAGGTCTTGTAGATGGCAGTCATTAACAGGACTCTCTGGCATAATCAGACTTGTGACACCACAAGCAAAATATTATGTGTGTGATATCTGTGTGTATCGACCTAGTTGTTGAGGCTGTGTGTGTACCTATCAGCCAGATGACCCTGTGGGAAGTTCTCTCAAGGAACATTTATTATAGGTCAGATATGTGTCAAATGTGTGAATCATGAGAACTGTACTTATGGTGCACAAACCAATACATAATGCTTTGGGCATTAAAAATCACTTAGTAGTTCAGGGTATGGGAGCCCTTCCTGCTGATAAATCCCCAGGCCCTCTGTGTATATAATCTATGGCTCCCTGTACCTCAGGGAAATACCTGTGTAGTAAAATGCCTACATAGTACTGTTTCTTTCCTCTGCTGTGCTGGGTAACAAATATATTCTATGTGTGTGTTACCGCATGATGTTGACAAACTGGTTTAACATTCATGAGGCGAAGCTCACAATATTGTTAAAATGTCCCAAGCATGTTTCTGAAAAATCCCTGTAGCTAAGATGGTTAAAGGCTGAACATATCTTACTTGCTTGGGATTATTATGTTGTCTTGAAATCATTTGATGTTATTCTCATTCCTGTTAATCTAGAAGCAGAAAGTTGTTTCACATTGCAGACTATAAGATCGTGTGTCGTTCCATTTAAACTGCAAGCATTTTGAAGGCTTGCAGAAAATCAGCCTACTTCTTAACTCACCCTTGAATATTTTGTAAGTTAGATGCAACCTGGTGGATGTATATACTGGTCTTCTCTACTTATATTTTATTCACTGCACTTAATGGAGTCTATTTTTTAAGAGAAAGAGATCTAATTTGAGCAAGGTTGTGTTAAATATTTTCCACAGTTCTAGAGCCACTAAATTCCAGTAAATGAAATTTGAGTTGCATTATTTTATTAACTTTAAATTGATGTCCCTGCTCATGAAAATATTCAGTTGTCAGGTTGAACAGTATCATATGATGTAATGGAAGTCATTCATATCATATGTGAAGAGGGTTCAGTAGTATTAACTATTATCCAATCATCAGATAAATAAGTTAATAAGAAGGCAATTGTAATGTCTTTGTATTTCTGCAAAACATCTGATTTGATCACACATATGAAACTACTAACAAATGTCAAAAGGACTACTAGAGGTATTACGAATGCAAGTTTTGGCAGGAAATAGAACACTAGGCAACAGACGTGACAGATTAAGTTGTTGATTCTGTGATGACTAATGAAACACTGCAGGAGTTTATACTGCACATTGTTTTTAAACTTTGCATCATACAGATGTTAAGGTATTTGGGGAAAGCTGGACAAAATTGTTGATGCCACCAACATCGTAAATATGCCTCTGGAAATGGGACAGAGCTTATAGATGGAAATGATCAGGTTATATAAGTAGTCCTATAACTGAATCTCGGGTACAGGAAACAAGGATAGACTCTTACATTACAAGTGGTGAGCCTTACTTAATGTAAATAATTCTGCCTGTATGAAGAAGATGAGTTATGTAAAATGAAAGTGTAGATACAGATGATAAAGGCTTTATGATGATATTGTTACTTTTCTATGTCCTTTGGTTTCTTTATATGTCATAATAGTACACAGGTTCTGAGGGATATAATGATAAATGGAATAGAGATTACTAGAATGGAAGGATGTTTATAGAATTCACTGTTTGAAAAGAGACTTGCAAGCTGAATGCAGAGGAGAATACAGGATAATACATGAAATCAGACTATTCTTTGTGAGGTGGAGATTTCAATGTTATCCAGAAAAAAAGGCAAAAGAGAAGTACAACAGATTAGATTAAATTCATATGGTCATTTTCAGTAGGAAGCCTATGAAAACTTTGCATTGCCTATCAGCTCTGAGAAAACTCAACAGAGTGTCACAAGTTCACCACAAATGGTGAATGATAGCATGAAGGGTAGAGCTGCTTCCTATGAAGGGCCTAGACAAATAGATGGACTTATGTCTTTCTCTGCTGCCACATCACGTGGCTGTATATAACTGCTCTCCAGGATACGTGATATACAGCTTTGTAATTTAATGTCTATTTACTAATTGCAGGAGGATTTGTTTACACTGGTGAAAAATATTACACTGACTTTGTAAAGCAACAAGTAGTGTTACCACTATGAAGTTAGATTCTTTCTTAAGAAAGTACACATCCAAAACGGCAATTGTATTGATTTGGATCAAGTGTGAATAATTTAATAATTTATCTATGATTTAATTAAGTTAAAACAACATTTGAAAGTGAGACAGCATATAGTTCCACAGGAGATGAATAAAGACTATAGTAATAATTTTGTATTATCCTTAACTTGAAGTAACCCTTGAGGAAAGAGCTCTTACAAAATAAATGTACCTTCTCATTCTTTGTGTACTAGCGGTTTTAATAAGAAACTTTTATTGAGAAGGTATTTGATAGGAAGCTATAACAATAAGTAAATTTTTTTGTATTTATTTGTCAATTAATTTATTTTATGAGTTGAATTATTGAAAGTTTGACACGTACTTAATATAAATGCTGTGATTAGTCAAGAAGCTTGGATTGTTAAAAATAAACCTCTATCTCTCTCTCTCTTTGAATAACTGAAACAGATCCAAAGTACAGTGGTTTACAAGCTGGAATATTCTGATGTGGTCGCCAGTCTTCCCCATGTAGTTAAGGGGAGACTTTCTGTTTTTGGTGAATGTTTTATTATGAGGACGCCAAGAATTCCGAATAAGTATACTCTGTACTTTGTGGCAGTATTTGCAGCAAATTAGTGCTTACAAAATTTTTACCCACTTTAGTTTCTGAAACGGGACACGGATGGTGCAAACCTGCCTAAATAATTCACAGCATGCTAGCTGGTAATAGTATACAAAGGCAGGAAGTAGCACAGGTATCAGCTGACTGTGCACTGCATTGTGGTTTTTGGTAGTTAGGGGTGCTGCATGTTAGTAGTGTTTAAGAAAGGTCCCTTAACCACTTCTAGAAGACGTTTATGGCTTTGTCCTGTATTTACTGTGCCCTTAGGTATATGCTAGAAAGAGTGAAAACTTTTGATAGCTATTTTATTCACAGGGGCCAAAACAACTTAAAGAATATTCAATTATCAGAACAAAATAAGACTTATTCCAATATGCATAATTAGAGCATAACTCAGAATGTGCTATGCATAGCAAAGTCCTGGTTTACAGAAGGACTGTGAACTGTCAGATTACCTATGAAAATCCTAGAGAAAACCTGGAAAGATTATATGTAAATATTTTTTTTCCAGGGTACAACTTTTCTTGTCTCCATACAGCATTTATAAGAAGACCATAACTGTTCCTTACCTCTGTCTATGCATTATTTAGCTGTTGTCCCCATTCTGTTATAATTTCTACCAATGTTTACGGTCTCTAGTACCATGAAAGGAACAGACCCCATTCCTATGTATGGGTTTGTTCATGAAATTAGTATTGCTTCAATCTTTGATGTTTACCAAGAGTACTTTTTTTCAGCACTAGCAATGCACCCAGACTTGCCTCTTCTGCAGTACATATGGAGTTACCTGTACTGACAACATGTTTAAGTCTGCTTGAATTTTTTTCTTTTAATTAGCCATGTTGTTCCTACAACATCTACTATGGAATCTATATGGGTGCCTTTACTCCAGAATACTGTAGTTTCTGCTTGCATAGCTGGGTAGTTTATGACTTTATTTCTCTCAGTATGTAGGACACTATAACTACTATAACTATTAGGTGTAGCTACTTTTAGGATTACTTTTGTCATCTTTTCAACACGCACAACATCTGGTTTTCTTGTTTCTACTTTACTGTTGGGATTGTGTGATCCCATATGAACTATATTTCTTCATTTTCAATGATTCTTTGGGGGCATGTAAAATGTTGATGGTGACAGAAGTACACAGACTGTGGAATTGTCTCTTTTCTGCAGTGTTGTATGAGGGTACCTTCCATTTGCAGGTGTAGAGGCTTGTCCCTGCAAAAAACTTACTTCTGATCTGCACAGAAATTTGTTTCAATTTTTTTTTAATCTATTGTCACTTAGTGAAAGGCTTGTCAATATGTCAACATGAACCCATTCTTTGTGGTTCATATTTTCAGTGCTTTACAGCTACCACTATGTTAGAATATTAGCATAATCTCCACCATAACAGTCGTGCCATATTATTGTGCCTTTCAGTATACAGACCATGAGTATATCACAACTAGTAACAAGATGTACAACTGCCTTTGGTTCTAGCCATGTAGTACAGAACCTAAAGTCATTTGCATCTCCCACATTATGTCTATGAGCATAAACTAGTTTGTATGTAGTCTGGTATCTTCAAGTACCCTTCATCTTTTGTTTTAGTTCTCCGCTGTCTTTATCCATTCATATGCCAAATCTTGATAAACATGTGGAAGATATAACAGCTCCCACTACTTGCTACTATAACTGTTAGCATTATAGTTTTCTTTCCTTTTTCTCTACTCATGTTCTCTATATGCTTTCTTTTATTTGGTGCTTTCTGTTACCACTTGCTTCTTTTTTGTTATTAGTTTTATTTTCATTACTACTCCTTTCCCAATCTAAGCAAAGATTATAACTCTCAACCTCCTAGTGCAATAAATCCATCCACAGCCTAAACTAGTTGCGGGGCAGTTGCAAAAACAAAACAAAAGGGAACAGATTTTAAATACTGCTCCTATAATGTTAGAGCTTTGCTAGAATAACTGGATTTGTATAAGTATGTTTTTTTTCTGAATGATATGAAGTCTGAAATTCAAATGTATGTCATTATTTAGTGATTTCAGTCCTTAGTGATTTACCAGAAAAATCACACATTTTATGAGGAACAGACCAGAAATCTGAGGCCAAAATCTGGCTATTCTGTGAAAACATTCACCGTTGAGAGATACAGCAAATATATCATCTTGAACTAGCTTTCTCCATAGTTTAAACTGCAGATCTATGCATGTAGTCAGTTTCAAGGAGACTTGTATCTCCTTCAGACTCAGGAATATCTAATCATGCCAAGCACTGGTTTTTATATATCATACGATAAGCACTAAGCTGTTTTCTTATTTCCTTGTCCCACTTACCTAATGTTTTTTAGAGCTAGTCAGTAATTCCAAAGCTGTAAGTTAAAAAAGGAAGAGCTAGATGATTAGTACTTTGAACTTTATGCATAGATGTGAAGGCAGTTTTCAATACCAATTTTAGTCTTGAAAAATATTCCTTACCAAGCCTTGCCCTTATGTATTCATGTTGAATCGTTGAGTCTTCATCTATTCCCATATATAGTTTTAAAATCTTTGTAAAATGTAGAAGAACTGTCATATGGCAAGCTGAGCTTCTTGAGGTCACACTATAATCATAGCTAGTCTGTTTAATAAACCGCTTAATTGATTAAGAACAAGTCAAAACAGTAGTGGTGACAAAGAATCAGCATGGAATATCCCTCTATAGATGTTTATCCCTGGGACAGTAAATTACCCTTTATTATATTCTCATTTGTAAAGTTGTTTGCCACTGTTCCATTGTAACTGCTTTATAATTTATCTGAACAGGGTGTATTTTATACATCGCTATGCACTCCATTATCTGCGAATGTGGAATGCTGTCAAATGCTATTTTGTAATCTATCCATTCCATACATAAATTCCATTCCTTTTTACAGCTCTCTATTATGGCTTAGTTGAATAATGGATGACCTGTTTTTTTAATGATTTTTTTATTACTTTTCTGATCTAATGCCATAACTGAATTTCTTTTTAAGTAAGTGTAAGCTCTTTCAGCATCAATCCTGGTATATACATTTTATGTTGTCGGGGGGGGGGGGGGGGGCAAGTGCTGGTTTGTTGATAACCAGGTTGGTGACTGTTTGGGATGTGTATATAAACTATTTTCTCTAAGGTTAAATTATTGAGCAAGGATGCTAATAGCGTTAGCCAGAAACTGGATATTGTATTGGATCCAGGAATTTCTATTTAGGAATCTTTCTTAATTTTGCTTCAATTTTTCTGGCTGTTACTTTATTCCTTTTCATATCCTCTATATTAGCATTTCTTTCTGCTTATCTTAACTATTTCAGCCATTTGGTACTTTCTTACATTCAACATGGTCTTCATCAACATGTCTCAAAAACGTACTAATTTCCTCTTTTTATGTGGTATTACTATTTCTTATGTTGCACTGATTTCTCATTATTTACGTTGTGCTATTATTGGTTTTGTTTTCTTTTCCAAGGGTCTATAAATCCTTTTGGTCATCAATGAACTGGTAGTTTTGAACATTTCCTTTATATTTTTCTGTATACATTCTACATTTTCTGCTTATGCTGACATTTGTAGTTTATTACTGGACACTTTTGTAAGATAAATGGATTTCTCCATTCTCATAGCAATGAAACATCACTGTGCTCTCGTATCTGAAACATTTCAAATAAAATATTTCTAATCCTTGTGTGCTGAATCTTCATCAACATTATTCAACTTACACCCCTTTATCTCTCAAGTCTCCATCCCGGTAAATCAAGTTTTAATTCACTGAGGCAGCAGTATCATTTTTTCCCCTAGCATGAAGCTGACAAAGTGTGCGCAGGAAAGAAATGGACTGCCAAGAAGTATGTCTTACACTGGAAAACAGATTGCAAATTAATATCAGATAAGTGGGATGCCATATGTCTTTTTCCTTGGATGTAATCAGAGGAGATAGGAATCAAGTAAAATACTGTTCTCTTTTCATTGCTGGCCTTGAAAACTGGCTAATACTGAACAAACATAAAAGCAACAGCATGTGCTGTATATGCTCAAATAGATCGCCTTTATATGCAAATTAATTGTCAGTGGAGCTAGAAATTATGTTTGATTATTTTGGACACTTGTTTTTCCATGTTCAATGTTAGCATAATGATTGTTATGATTGACTGATGTGGCTGGCGCATGAATGATTTTCTTTCTTGGATGATACAGCCCAAAAGGCATTCCAAATTAGAAAGGTTAGATAGTCAACTCTGAAACTAGGCTTCACTGTGTCTGATATACTGTTAGACTTTTCTGATAACTGACTAATCTGTAATGACTCATTTAATTCCTGGAAGATTTCTGGTATTATTCAGAACACTTCTTCAATTGTAAACGGCAGATTCTGTTCTCTCCTAATCACTTTAATCCTGTCTTGCAGATCAATACAATGGCACATCTTGTACTTCTTTACTACAATGGCTACATTATTTATCCATTCTCTTTTGATTTAAATGCTGTCCTCATATTCTTCATTTCTTCTCCACCTTTATTTTTAGAGGTCCACTTACTTTTCTGGGAGCATAAACTACTGGTACTGCATTACGTGCTATTTACATGTATTTTCCTGGCAAACTTCCCATGTCTGTGAATAAAACCAGAGCTATCATGAACAATAACTGCCACATAGGAGAGGTTTCTGCAGCTTTTGGACTGATTTTGTGTGTGTGTAGTCTTAGCTTTTACATTGTGAATTAATTTTACCATTCCTAGGTCCTCTCAAACCACAATTACATTTATTAGAAGAGCATATTTCTTCAAGTGCAACTAGTTAAAAAAATGTCTATACATTTTACGCTTGTATTGACATTTCATCATTTTTTTCTATTCTTATGCTGTCACACTGTAGACAGACTAGGCTAACAAAGTACACAGTATATTGACACTTTTAAATTATGTGGCTATTAAGTGGGACTCCTGGAACAGTGAGACTGAATGGGTAAAACACATATTATGTCTGAGATCACCGTGTCAGGCCTTACTGTGTTATGGATTAATACCATTTCTCTGAAGTATGGAGATCTTGGACTTTGTATATACAGTGGCTATAAAAAGTGTACACACCCCTGTTAAAATGCCAGGTTTTTGTGATATAAAAAACTGAGGCCACAATAAATCATTTCAAAACTTTTCCCACCTTTAATGTGACCTATAACCTGTACAATTAAATTGAAAAACAAACAAATCTGTTAAGGGAAAAATATAAAACATAAAAAATGTACAATAAGCTGGTTGCATAAGTGTGCAGATCCTTAAACTAATACTTTGTTGAAGCACCTTTTGATTTAATTACAGCATTCAGTCTTCTTGGGTACACACCTGCCATCAATTAAAGAGACTATGATTAACCTCAAATAAAGCTCAGCTGTCCTAGTAGGATTTTCTTGACATTTACTCAGTTGCATGCGACAGCAAAAGCCATGGTTCGCAGAGAGCTTACAAAGCATCAAAAGGATCTCATTGTTGAAAGGTATCAGGAATGGTTAAGGTGAAGTGAAATCAAACCAAGAGATGAAAGGTTAATATTGGCACCCTAAGATAGTGGGCTGCATACATGTTGGTTTATAAAGTCCATTGAACATGTGGGAAAAACAGACAAATGTAGGTTTTGTAAAACCGAATTGGAAACAGTTGCACACCTTGTTGCTGGTTGCAACATACTAATGGCAGAAGGACAGTATACTGACAGGCATAATAATGTGGCGAGACTGTTGCACTGGGGATTGTGCAAACATTATGGTATTGAAGTGTCCGAAAAACATTGGTAACATGAGCCCCAAAGCATCATAGAAAATGAAAAAGTCTACATCACATGGGCTCATCCATTACCAACAGTTCAAAAGATAAATGCTAGAAAGCCAAATATAGTGGTTCAAGAAAAGAAGACAAGAGTAGCATTGATCATTGAAATTGCCACACCCAGTGACTACAGTGTCCTGCGTACAGAGAGACACAAAGTCATAAAATATCAGTATCTGCAGGCAGAAACGAGAGCAATGTGGAAGAAAGATACTCAGACAGTTCCAATAGTAGTAGGAGCAATGGGTGTTATAAAAAATAATTTACAATCATGTTTGAACATGTTAGCAATACATGTAACTCCATATGAACTGCAGGAGGAGTCATTGCTGAGCACAGTGTGGGTACTTCAAAGAGCACGATTGGCTGACATCAAAGACTGAAACAATACTCATTTCATGAACTTTAAGCATACTTTGTCTTGGGAATGGGGTCCATTCCCATCATGGTACTAGAAACCCAAAAGTATTAGAGAAATTAAAGAAGATTGAAAGGTATCAGTAAGGAGAAATGTACAAAAAAATGTCCACAGCATTGGCTATACTATGGAACACAGTGAAGACAGTCATCAAAAGTGGAGAAAATATGGGACAACAGTGTTGTTGCAGAAAACTGGATGTCCCTCCAAAATTGATGAAAAGACAAGATGAAAACTGGTCAGGGAGGCTGCCAAGAGACCTACAGCAACACTGAAGGAGCTGCAGGAATTTCTGGCAAGTACTGGCTGTGTACTATATGTGACAACAATCTCCAGTATTCTCCATATATCTGGTCTATGGGGTAGGGTTGCAAGACGGAAGCCTTTTCTTACACAGAAAAACATCCAGGACTGGCTAAAATTTGCAAAACAATACATCAGATCTCCCAAAAGCATGTGGGAAAATGTGTTATGGTCTGATGAGACCAAGGTTGAACTTTTTGGCCATAATTCCAAAAGGTACATTTGGTGCAAAAACAACACTTTACATCACCAAAAGAACACCATCCCCATGGTGAACCATGGTGGTGGCAGTATCATGCTTTGGGGTTGCTTTTCTTCACCTGGAACTGCGGCTTTAGGCAATGTGGAGGAAATTATGAACAGTCCCAAATACCAGCCACGTTTGGCCCAAAACCTTCAGGCATCTGCTAGAAATCTTAAGATGAAGAGGAATTTCACCTTTCAACATGACAATAACCCCAAGCATACATCCAAATCAACAAAAGAATGTCTTCACCAGAAGAAAATTCAAGTTTTGGAATGGCCAAGCCAAAGGCCACACCTAAATCCAATAGAAAATCTGTAGGGTGACTTGAAGAAGGCTGTGCACAAGAGATGCCCTCGCAATCTGACAGATTTGGAGCACTTTTGCAAGGAAGAGTGGTCAAATATTGCCCAGTCAAGATGTGCCATGCTGATAGACTTCTAATCAAGAAGATTGAATGCTGTAATTAAATCAAAAGGTACTTCAACAAAGTATTAGTTTAAGGGTATGCACACTTATTCAACCAGCTTATTGTATGTTTTTTATTTTTTATATTTTTCCCCTAAAAGATTTGTTTTTCAACTGAATTGTACAGGTTATAGGTCACATTAAAGGTGGGAAAAGTTTTGAAATAATTTATTGTGGTCTCATTTTTATACATCACAAAAACCTGGCATTTTAACAGGGGTTTGTGCACTTTTTATATCTAATGTATAAGTAGTAGGGAGGTGGGGTGCTGATGTACAGATGTGGAATGCTGGGTGGCTTACCCCTACAAAAAGAAAACATCTCAGACAGATATATATATATATATATATATATATATATATATATATATTTTTTTTTAATTCTGGGCCTCAAAAATTACAGTTCTTAGAATTATAATAGGGAGCTATGTAAACATGCTGTCTCTTATCAGCCATCTAGTTCCAAGTCTGTAAAATGACTTTCTGACAAGACATCATACTCCAGTCATATGTCTCATTTAAATTTAACATTGCCTCTATTTATTTCCAATATTTCTTTTCAGCAGTCAGCCTTGCATTCCTGACTCACTGCCTGATGCATTTTCAAATCTGGCAGTATCAAGTCTTTTTATTTTCACAGAACCAACAAACAGTTCATTTTAATTTTTCCCCACATCATGCAAATTATTTTGCTTAAAGAGACTTGTCTTTTGCTTTTACACATTTTATAGAATTATAGAAAATACAGTGCAACTGGGCATTGTAGCTATTTTTACTTTGACAGTATTAACCTATAGAACGTACCTGTTTTTTCAAGGAGATACTGGCCAGGGGTGAATTTCTGAATACCTATCCTGTTATCTAGCTCACATGTGAAGGAAGTTAATATATCACACTGCTTAACATGCAGTGGAAGTCTGTTACAGAAGCCAGCTCTGCATGTAGCACATCTCAGCACAGTACAGGTAAGCTGAGGAAACCAAAGAAACCAGTAATAACACAGCTTTTTGCTTTAGGCAATAATGTTAGCTTCTTAGAAATAGTAGTGACCGCTGCTTCCTGAACTGCTCACGCCCTTGACCAAAAGCTAGCTGTAACTGAAACTAAATTTTGGAGTTGATTTAAATGGAAGAAAAAAATAGATTTACCACTAGGGAACACTAGAGTACTTAATTGTCAGTCATAGAACTGCAGAAACATAACACTTCAGGTTTTCAACAACATGTTAGGAAAAAAAAAAGAACAGAGCTTTGAACTGGCAACAATAAACTCAGAAGTAGAAGAGGAATAAAAGGACTTTCCTGCTATTTAAATTGGAAATAAAGTCAGAATGCCAGCTTTTGCTTAAACCAGCTACATTTCCTTCTATTAAATGAATTTGAATGTTCTCATGTATATACTCTATATTGCTTGTATAATATCTTTGATTTGAAAATGATTACTTATATACTGTTTTTTTCACCAATTGTATAAGCCGACAATAATATGTACTAAATGTCTTTATTAATGTAAATTCTGTATTGTATGTGAAATGCCTTATACGTGGAGCTTTTCTCCCAGGGACTCCACTGAAATTGAACATTTCTGGGCCAGCTGGACCATCCAGGCAAACAAATGCAAATAAATAAATAAATAAACAATTCAAGGATGGTGCATTTGAGCCATAGTTCTCATTGTGAATTGTAAGCTGCACTTCCAAACACAAACATTTGTGTGTGTATATATATATATATATATATATATATATATATATATATATATATGGTTTCAATTTACAGTCTTGAAATAGTGAAATATTGAACTTCAGTATCTCGAGACTGTAAAGTTGAAAAATGAAAAACCCGAAACCCCAAAAGCACGAAATTCAAAATCACGACTTCCCACATACACACTTTACACACAAGCACACACACACTTTCCCCTATACTACAAACCAACAAAACACACACAAACACAACAAAACAAACACACGCGGATCCTACATATAAGCAGGAGGGGCAAGCCCCCCTGCACCCCGTTACTCATATATACTAACTCTGAGGTAGCACTAAAAACACAAACACACAAAAAACACCAATACACATTCTACACTTCCCTTGCATAAACACACATCACATACGTACAAATACCACCACTCTCAATGCTTACACACTCACAATCATACCTACCTACCCTAACCCACACCTCAAAACTCCAAACACACACACACACACACACACACACACACACACACACACACACACACACACACACACTAAAATCCCTACCCAAAACCACTAGTAAAACATCACTTACCTGAATCTCCAGCTACATCCACATACCACACCGCACATCAGGACCACAGGGAATCCCATGTCATGTACGCGACTCCACAACTGCGGATTTAACATTTCTGCATTCGGGATCCTGCACTTTCACGCAAGTGCAGTTTCGACACTTTGGTCTCGAGCTACTGAAGTTCAATATTTCAGTAGTTCGAGATTCTGAAGTGAAATTATATATACACACACATATATATATATATATATATATATATATATATATATATATATACACACACACACACACACACACACACACACATATATATATATATATATATATATATATATATATATATATATATAGATAGACAGATAGATATGTATATATTTCTTCATTTTTGCACATATTTCTCTACTCTGACAGCATGTCATATATGAGAGTCCATGAGGCCTATAGTCTGTTTTCCTAGAATTTATATGAAGCAACATGACACATAATTTATTGTACCTCACTCATTATTCTTTAAATTCTATGGCCCTTATATGAAACCGAAGAATCATGTGACTGCAGAAAAACTTGTGGTATAGTCCAAGTACATTACATTGTAAAATAAGTAGCTGTTTCATCCATCCCACTACCTCTTATATATGTTTGGAATGATCCACAGACCATTTGTACTAGAGCCCAAAATGATGAATTTTACCATAATTGCTTCTTACACAGTAAAGGGCATATCCTACAATAAAAAAATAAATAAATAAATGAATAAATAAATAAAATGTTTACACACTGAAATGTTTATCAGAATGTTTTGCAATTTATCCATAGTCTATGTGTTACTGGCAGTACTTTTGACATTAACAGTAAATTAAGAGATACATTTTATTAATAAAATAATTTGCCTAGGGTGTTCATGCCTACATTGCATCCACTGTTGTTAAATAAGCTAAAAAATACAGTTTGGATCATAACACAAAGTCTTGTCCAATAGCTCTACATGAAGAGTTTTAACAACCCCCTTCCCATATCCTTCAAGCATTACTTTTTCATATTGCTAACTGCCTGCCAATGTATACATTGGCGTTAGGTAATTTAGTCACATTAACTAATGCTGATGTGACACCCCAACCCCATGTATAAATAAGAGAAAGGGGGTTGATAAAGACAATAGCACTGTGGTCTGGGAATCAGTTTTAGGTTTAACATCATTCTAAGAATACGTCTCTGTACTAACATTTGCTCCCAGTTCTTTTCAGCTTGTGGGTGACCTATGCTTCATTACAAATAAATTGTGAGACGATTTAATCCTCAGAGAAACTGATGATCTGGTGAATACCTGTCTCCCATTTACAATCAATATTCTATAAAGAAATAAAATAGAAGTGCACTGAAACCAGTGTCAAATAAGGCAATCTTCACCAGACTGGACTACTCCTAGCATTTATAACAAAGCTGTCAATATCAGTAGCTCAACAAGTAGCACACTAGCCTTTGGAACTGATGAAAAGGTTCTGGCTTATATTCACACACCTGGTTCTAGCCTTTGGAACTGATGAAAATGTTTTGGCTTCTATTCAGACACCTGGTTCTAGACTTTGGAACTGATGAAAAGGTTCTGGCTTCTATTCACACACCTGGTTCTAGCGTTTGGAACTGATGAAAGGGTTCTGGCTTCTATTCAGACACCTGGTTCTAGCCTTTGGAACTGATGAAAAGGTTTTGGCTTCTATTCAGACACCTAGCTCTAGCCTTTGGAACTGATGAAAATGTTTTGGCTTCTATTCAGACACCTGGTTCTAACCTTTGGAACTGATGAAAAGGTTCTGGCTTCTATTCACACACCTGGTTCTAGCCTTTGGAACTGATGAAAAGGTTCTGGCTTCTATTCACACACCTGGTTCTTGGAATTATTTTCCAGTAACGACACTACTGTGTAGTGCTCTTGAGTATACTGGCCAATGGCTGAAGCATTAAACCACTGACCCTTCTGTTTGAAATGGTGGTGACTCGTGGATATAAAAGATACTATGACACTTGTCAAAAAAAGGTAGTGAAAATTCCTTGGTACCCTGGCCAAACTTCCTCTTATTAGCATGAATACCACCTTTTACTCTTCTGAAAAGAGAACTCTGGCCTAATGAGATTAACACGGTCAACAAAGAATAAATAAAATGAAATGAAACAAACAGCCCAGTAAATGAGGCAGTCAAATTTGATGTGTACCTTGGACTATGTGGCTTTTTATTGTTCTTTTCTTGACATATCACCTTATTGGACATCACACCATAGTTAGAGTACAAATATCAGTATGCCCTTTACTAATCTGTTACCAATTGTGGACAAATGTAACACAAAAAACATTTGCATTTTGCACTTTTCAGTTTTTATTCAGCAACTCACATTAAAAATTCAGACATAAATTAATAAAACTTGTCAGTTTCAATCTTGTTAAAATAATGAGCTTCACCACAAAACTTCACCAACGTTGAAACTCATTCTGTTGAAATGGCACTATATTTAACCTGCTCAGTCACTGTCTGATATTTTCACTTAAACTCTAACCGATTTTATCCACATCTCACAACCATCTCATATCCTTATCCAATTCATGTGTCTCATTATTGCTTGAACTTAACTTTTCTTAGGGGACAAATAATTTGCCAGTCTGGTACCAGAATATCTGAACTGTTTGTTATAATGCACACAAGCATCTAATGACTTTGTTTCCTTCATATAATTTTCCTAAATAGCATACAAATAAAGCTATATGCTCTAGCTATGCATAGCCTATGGATTAAATTGCTGAAAGGGTCTGCAACCAAATGACTTGAATTGGGACTGTATAGACCTAAGCAGTAATATACGGATCAAACCTTCAGAGATGTATGTGGCAATTTTAGCTTTTTAAACCTCTTTGCTCTTTTCTTTTCTACATTTAATCTTTTTCATTAGAATGAACTTAGGCCTGATATGAAAAGCATGCAATTCAGACAAGGTCACTCATAAAATAAGTGGTTTTCCTACCATAACTATGAGACCTGATAGTTTGAAAAAAAATCTAAGCTCCCTGCTGTTAAGCCTCTTAGACTTTTCTGCCAGGGAGCTTCACACCACCAGCTGTGTGTGTATGGCTACTTAGAAATACTAACTGAAATATCTCAGTAGATGACAGTAAAGGAGGTCCTATAATACTTTACTAACTCAGACTACTAATATATGCCTTCAGATATTGCACTTGCAGTTCTTCTGTTTCAAGGATTTCAGTTACAGGCTTTGGAATTTCAGTAGGTAGCTGGATTAGATAATATATAATACAATTCCCCAGTCTTACTTTTCCCTACTATAATTTTTCACTTCTCTTTCCTCTTTCAGTGTTGTTGTTGTTGTGTCTTTCGGCTTTTCCCGGTTAGGGGTTGCCACAGCGGAACTCTGGTCCGTTAATGATTGGCAGTAGATTTTTACATACTGAGTTGCCAGCTCTGATGCGCAACCTTCAACGAAGGTACGCCCATTCACATGTCGCCACACAGAAGACGCTCCACCTCCCTCTCTCTGCCTTTTTCTACTTTAGTCTGCATTTCTATAACCACCTATTAGCCATAAAATCTGAGGGTCTTGTCCTCAAACCTGCAAATATAACTAACAAATTAGGAATTATCTGTATTTTTCTTCCCATTTGTCCAAGTGTAGCTTAATATAAAGCTTATACTATTACCTTCCTTGCTGAAACTCAACAGGCTTACTGTCATATACAGTACCTCTCTTCAGTATGTAGAAACGTCCTATAACCATGTACAACTTGTAAGGGAGGGAAGGGAGAACTTACTCAGACCTGTAGTCACTGTCTTTTTCTTATATATAATGTTACTGGAGGATAACAGCCAAGGACTTGTATTTGCTGGTTTTCCTAGACGGTTTTATTGTATATCTTGAATGAAATGTGACCACACTATTCTTTGCAATTCAATTTTTTCCTTGCTATTCTGAACAGTGTTTTAGAACACATTTTGTATTTTAGTGTAGAAAAGTTCTTCTTCTGTATGATCATATGTCATTATCAATTTGATTAGCTAACCAATATATACAGGGGAGGAATGAGGTTTAAAGGAAGGTAGGACTTAAATGAGCTATGTAATGTTTGACTGAAAATAATTGGGTAGATTATAAGTGATGTATAAAGTTTGCAATTGGGAGTGCATCAGTATGGTTTGTGATGTGAAATGCTTGTAGCTAGGACTGTGTCAGTGTGGATTGTTTTCATTTATATAAATGTAGGATTGCCTATGTTGTAAGTCAAGGCTGACCAAAACATGGCACGTGGTGCAGTGTTGTGCAGCCTGCCTGAACTGCTGCATTAATGCAAATAGCATGGTGACCAGCACAAATGCTCACACACACACACATGCATATACACACACACACACACACACACACACACACACACACACACACACACACACACACACACACACACACACACACACACACACACACACACACACACACATTATTCTAGTTGGCAGCTTTTGCTAGGGTAGAGTGACGTCATGCACTATTTGTGGAACTACTAAGGCTGAGAGGGAGGGAGTGGAGGGATGGGGCCTGTAAAACAGTACAGGATAAGTAGGACAGCAATTAATTTTTTGGGCCTTATTCTCCCTGCTTCATAGAGACCTAGACTCCTAGAGTAAGGTAAGGCTTCCGATTGAATGTGTAGTATGGATAGTGTGGATCATGACAGTTGCATTTGGGGAAATAAGCCTTATTTTCCTAACAGTAACTTATCTGATCTAGCTCTGAGGTGGAGATCCGATCATGCTTTTTAAAGCTGTTCATAGTTGTACTTGGAGTTTGCCTTATTACTTGTTATTATCAGCTTTAGTATTTGAAAATTGTTGAATTTAAGATGTCATTATTTTGCATACTCACTGTATGAGACTGAAGAGAAATGTGCAGTGCATGAAAAGTTTGTGTTAAATTTTGTAGACTCTTTTATTCCAATGTGAGTAGTCCAGGGTGTATCTTGTGGTCACGTTTCTGAGCACGCAATTAGTGTTGTTGGGTTGTTCAGCTGCTTCAGCTTCATCATATTTAGGTTGTGTTTTATTATTACTTATCCTGAAACAAAAATGCTTAACAGGAAAAGAAAAATTGAAGATGAAAAGTGAGTGTCAAAGCCGATAGGAATCAGACTATTTGATTACAAACACAAGGAATAAAATTCAATATATTGTCTGCATGCAAGTTTTGTCAGTGCCTAAAGAGTATAATGTGAAATGACACTACAGTACATTACACAGTAAAACCTTTGATATGTATAGTGGAGAATCAAGACGCACCATTATTGCTGCATATAAGAAGAAATTGATGCACCAAACCAGCTTTTTTGTAAAACTTCGCACTGAACAAAGTTCTAGCCTTGGTGCTTCATACAAAGTAGCACTGGAGTTAGCAAAAGCAAAAAAAAAGTCATTTAGTGACAGTGTGAAGAAATGTGCAATTGAAATGGCAAAAAAAAAATTAATGAGCCAAAATTAGCTGAGAAGTTAGAAACAGTGGCATTATCTCGACAAACCATCACAAGGCATGTACAACACATGGATCAATATGTCTCAAAAAAGCTGTGCGATTTAATAATAAAATGTGAATACATTTTATTACGTCTGGATGAAAGTACTGATCAAGCAGACAGAAGTGAACTTTTAATTTTTGTTTGAACTATTTAAGAGGACTTTACTATTAATGAAGAACTCCTCAGTCTTGTATCTTTATAGGTTCATAGGTAAGTACTAGGCTATCTGCTCAAGGGCATTTATAAGCCTAGCCAGAGTGTGTTGGCTTTCGCAACCCCCATGGGATTACTAAAGGTAGTGATATTTTCAAAGCAGTTCAGAAGTCTGTTATGAACTATGGAGGATTTGATAAATGTTATTGTATTGTATCAGATGGGGCCAAATCTATGACAGGGACGGGAAGTGGCATTTGTGGACTACTGAAACAAAATAATACTAACTGCCCTACAATTCATTGCATAATTCAACAAGAAGCTCTCTGTGGAAAATGTCTACATCAAGTCAATGCCATGGAGGGTGTGGCCAGGATGAACACTGAGTAGCAGCATTTCCTTTCATCTCTACCTTTTCAGAACTTCTATGACAGGAGTTTTTGGAATATACTTATCCAAATTGCAGTTTTTTATATACTTGAACTCATTTAAGCCTATATTTGGATAATATTTAAAAACATTTTCAATTTTTATAAATATCCCTGTCAAAAATACTTGAGATAATCTTCAGTTACCAGACTACAATATGAGCTCCACTAAACCTTCTTATCTAGAAACTATACTAATAAAAGAACTTCAATCCTTATTAATAAATATTCAAGAACTATCAACAAAAATTGACAGAATGGACATGAAAATTGATAAATTCAAAGAAAAATGTACACAGCAAATGGAAAACTTACACGAAGATCTTAAACAGAAAAAGCAGATTACAGGAATAGAAACATTACTAAATGATATGGACAGTAGGATCTAAGAGGATGAAATAATATAGAATTTCTCTTAAAACAAAATACCTTTCTTCAAACTAAAATAGATGATCTAGAAAATAGATCACACAGAAACAATGCTAGGATCTTTGGGCTGCCAGATAATATTGAAGAAAATAATATGGAGAAATTCTTAACCTCATGGCTTTCTGAAATTTTAGAACTACCTGAAGCTCTTTCCTATGGAATTGAAAGAGCCCATAGATCCTTGGTTTCTTCTAAAAATAGTAAAAGCAAATCTACAAAATCTGTCATAGTGAGATTCCTGTCTTCTCATGACAAGGAAATGGTTTTAAAAACTGCCTGGGCTAAAACACCCATTAAAATTAAAGATACCATTATTTGCTTTGACAATGATTATTCTTCGTCTGTACTTGCCAACGTTTGTTCTTACCACTGCTTAAAGAACTTAAGAAAGATCAAATAAAATCTCATTTATTATTTCCAGTCAGACTGAAAATATTTCTGCAAAATGGTTCAAAAATATTTGATAAACTAGATTCTGCCATTACTTTCATTAAATCTAATAAGATCCTTGACAAAATTGATGAAATGGAATGAAAATGGAATGGGCAAGTACTAGTCTGAAAAGAATTGCTGATAATGGATCCTGGAGAACCTTTGAACATAAGAAGTTCAGAAAACAAACGTAAAATACAACCTTCCCTTTATTAACTTTCATTTTATGACCCAAAAGTCTGTGGAAATGAAAAGGTTCAACAGGTGAGTGTTAATTTTATTGTTTATTTTCATATCCAGATTGTGTGCTTTTTTTGGTTAACTAAAGTTAATTAATTTTATATTAGAGTACAGTTGCTTGTTCTGCTTTAATATAGGGTTTGTTTGCTAGTTCTTACAATTTCATAGTATTACTGTGTTGAATGTATTGTATTTTGCTAAATGCAATTTATTGATATTCTCTTGTGGTTAGGACTGTTTCTGTTCCCTTGCAGTCTTGTTGCTCTTTTCTCTTCTATGGATGAGACACTTGTTTGATTGGAGGTAAACATGAGCATTATAGTTGAAAAAGTGATGGCTATTCTTATGGTTTTGTTGTCTGGAGGCTGCTGTCATTGGGGAGTGAGCTCCATGTTGCAGAACTGGCTTTGTTTTGCATCTGTTTATTTGTGTGTTCCCCGTGAAGTGCTGTTGCTGTGCTACAAGGTGCTCTAGATGGCTATGTTGTGTGCTGCAGTTATGGTTGTGTGGACTTGTGATATCAGGATGGTCCTGATTGTGCAATCAGTTAAATGGGTCCTTTTGGTTTTGGTTGAGTGGTTGTCTACTGGCATTGGTGGCGTTGGGTTCTGTTGGTTGAGATTTTTGTTTATTGTGGTGTCGGGTGGGTTTTGGTGGAAGCTGGTCTGTGTATTGTGAATAGTGGCTTTTGGTGTGGCGTTGGGTTGGTCTCTCAGTCCAAGAGATTGTTTTTTCTTGGTTTCATGATTAGAGCTGATAGGTATTGCTCTTCTGGGCTTGCCACGAGACACTTCAAAGCTAAAAAAAAATCCAAAACTACTTACACTTTCCTGCTGGAATCTTCGGATGATTTTCTAAGTGTCAGGCTCGTGGTTTGGCTTCCTGAGGGTGGCAATCATCTGGTGTTCAACTAAGTGTCATCACCATGACAACGAAGACATCACAACCTTTGAACACCAGCCTCTTCACTCTTCGAACAGCTGGAACATAATCAAGAATGGGGAAAAAAAGAGAAAACTGTCATTGTTCAAATTCACTTGACTCTATGTGGGGGACTTCTTATTTGAAGTTTTTTATTTAAGAATTAGGGACAATGATGTTTACTGATAGTCTACTTGCTTGTTTCCTATTAAATTATGGATGTAGGCAATTGCTTGGCTGTCTCACAGTATGAGTGCTTGGAAAGAAAGGAAAGGGAAGAGAGAAGGGGAAGGGTAGAGATGTTTAGCTGGGGTGAATATGGGAAGATTATTGTGAAAATAACTTCCATAATGCAAAATAGATGATGGCTAGCAGCATGTAGGCATCAGCTTCCCAGATACTCTCCCAAACCTGTTGGCCATTCTGTAGGTCTGCTCATCTACGGATGGCAAATGGAAACTGTGTAATAGAAGGAGTATGTAATTCTCACTGTTATTAATTATTTAATTATGGCTGAAGAGTATGGTTATCCTGCCTTTACTATTTACATCAAAAAACTAGAAGATTGCTAAGCATTCATTTTGGTAAATGCTTTTTTGATAATATTACTACAAATATTTTGAGAACTTATCCTGATGGTCATGGGGAGGGGGCTTGTTAAACATATTCACCTGGAAATTATTTGAAGTAAAACTAAGGAGAAGAAATAACTTTGTGGGGGGGGGGTAGGAACAAATGTATGAGTCTGAAAACTAATTTGAATTAAACTTCTAGTAGTCTGGAGTGCTGCTTGTCTTCATACACTTTGCTAGAACTGAATACAAATAGTCAGAAGTTATTGTGATGTGTAATCTTAACCTAATCATAACTAAATCAGTTGTACACATGTAATTAAATATTCTTGTTTACTAATATTCCCTCTAAAACAATATTGTATTAGAAAAAACACAAATTCTGCAGTCTTCCACATATGTGATAACATATACGTGTAATGTGTTCAAGTCTGGAGTTGCATTCATGTTTGTCTGATCAAGTTAAATAAGGAAAGGGAGAAGGAAAAAAAAAGGATTGCATATTCTTAAACTAAGGATATATCACATTTACTTTGCTGTTTCCTATGACTGAGCAAGAATTATAACTGTAAAATATCTACGCAGTAAGTCTGTCATGTTTTTTGTATAATGTGGTCTCCTGTGATAGGTCCATTTTAGTCTTTGTCTGTTATGAAAGTCACAGTACATCTGCAGCATAGTTAGTTAGTCATAAGCAGTCCTAAACTTGCATACATGTTTCATTTATTTAGATGAGATGATAGTCTTGCTTACTTTATTCACAGTGGATTGATGACACAGCTTAGTGTACAGAGCATTGTAAACTAACTAAAGTTAAGCTTAATAATTATCATCAAACTAGTAAAGGGAGTAGCAAGTGTGCAGCTTTGCTTGATCATCTGTAATGGACTTCTCAAATTTGTCATTGGTTTTTGCATTTTTTTTGACATTATGTCAATCTGACTGTTCACATTAACTGTCCTTAGCATATGTACTACTAGTATTGTCTGACTCAATGATAATTAATCTGATTTGTTCCATTTTGCTAATCTCGTTTGCATTAATAATATTTATTTAGCTATGCACAATTGTACTTAGAGACAAGAGATGAGCTGCTTCCTATATAGCACACCTGTTTTTTCCAAAGTCATTAACACAAGTCCCTCACAGGGTAAAGGTTCAATGCTACGCAACATATATATTCCCTTTGAGGTTAACTGACCTTATAAGGAAAGCAGAGGGGAAGATAAGGGAAGCAGAAAAAAAAGGAAAGAAAGGGAAAGGGGAAGAAGAAGGAAGGGAAAACATGTACTTTATAATTCAGGCCGCTATTATGTTATTTAGACCATAATTGTGCTCAGTTCAGAAGTATTGAAAGACTTGTGGTAGTTAAAAATTCAACAGTAGAAATATTTCATAAAATGGAGTTAGGAAATATCACTCTTGTTAAAAAATATATTCATCCGTGATATTAGTCAAATACATTTTATTATACTATATGATAAAATATACCCCATATAGCTGGAAGAGCAGAAGTTTAGCCACAGATCCATTAGATAAATACCAGCTATATCCATTCTGCGCTTGGTCACTATTTCAGAATAATATGCCTCATTTGTTTCTAAACTGGCTATACTCATCTCATGGGTAATGGTTGTATCTTGCCCCTAATGAGTATAAATAAGATCATACATAGATACTTTGAGAGGGGGTCTATATTATAACATCGAAGTTTTAAAACTTTGAATGTTATAATATCGAACCCTTTAGAGCAAAAGCTGACAATAGCGAAGCCTCGGGAACATTGAAATTTTACCTAGGGTAAGATTTCAGTGGTCTGTTCCGTGGCTTTACTATTTACAGCATTGTGGTGCGATGGTTATGGACCAGGTTTAGGGAAGTGAGTGAACGGAGATTAAGAATTGGGTTCAGGTAAGTGTGGTGTGATGGTTATGGACCAGGTTAAGGTAAATGAGTGAACGGACTGGGGTAAGGTGAGTGTGCGGTAGTTAGGGACTTTAGTGTTAGGGTGCAGGTGAGGTGAGTGTTTGGTAATGACAGACTTTTGGGTTAGGGGCGGGTTAAGTGAGTTAGGGTTAGGGCATGGGTCAGGTAAATATGTGATTGTGTGGATGTGAGGGTTAAGGTGGGGTAGGTGAGTTATGGTTAGGGAGCAGGTAAGGTGAGTGTGCGATAGTTAGGGACTTTAGGGTTAGGGTTGGGTTAAGGTAAGTGGGTAGCTAGTGGTGTCTGTCTGGTTTAGTGTAGGATTTCGTGAAGTATATGTGTGTGGATTATTTATTTTGGTGTGCTTGAGTTGGGTGTATGTTTGTCGGAACAGCAAATTTTTTCCCTGGGAAAAACTTCACTATTCTGACTGTTCATTTTTCTGGTGTTTTGATTGAATGGGTTTGATATTATAACATTCAAAGTTTTTAGACTTCAATGTTATAATATAGACCTCTTTGAGAGTACCCCTGCATGGGGAAGAGGAAAAAAGAAAAAGGGAGAGAAGGAGAAGAGAAAAGAGAAAGAAAAAAGGAAAAGGGAAGGATAGATATGGAAAGGGAAAGAAAGAGAAAGAAACACAATTTGTTTATTTGTTTAATAAGTACTAGATGTATTTAATTCTTTATAACAGAGTTGCTTAATTAATTATTAATTAAAGTTTTTTTACTCTATATAGTCATTTTGTTATTGTACTTGAAATCTCTCAATACTTTTAAAACTAATTGCTTTAATGAGAAGTTTATATTACTTTATAATAATCTAAGACTTAATTAATACACAAGCCATATTCTTTTAGCATATAACAACATATACTTAGGTAGGAGTGAATGGTTGCTGCTACTAGATAGGTGGTCAATTTGAGTGACAGATGTCGCTCAAATTAGGAGTTTCTAACTCCAGGAGGGATTTGGGTGAATACCTTGTTTTAAATTTATGTATTAACTTTTTGTTAACAGTTTTTCAGATGTTCAATATACTTTATTTAGTTGAATTTAATTTCAATGTACTCTTTTTGAAAAATTTGTCATAGACTTCATGTATAACTATTATAAGTATTTCTCAGGATTATACAATATTAGATCACGGGAGAAAAAAAAAGAACAGTAAACATGTATTATCAAACAAGCATAATATCTCGTGACCACTGGTTCCCTATTACATCCTCGAAGATGCACTTACCTGAATATGTAAATGCCGACACATATTCATCAAACCACGTAAACATTGATCGTCCTGAAGAACGAAACCCAAAATGTCGAATCATCATGGCTGGCCCTTCCGTGGTATAGCTCCATAAGGTAAGTGTGTGATAGTTACGCACCTTAGGGTTAGGGTGCAGGTTAAGGTAAGTGCATAGATGGTGGTATATGCAAGATTTAGTGTAGAGTTAGTAGTGTTTAGTTTAGGGTTAGAAGTAGGGTTTTGGTTAGTGTATGCATGTGTTTATTTAGTTTGTATAGGTAGGTAGTATGTAGCAGGCGGTGGGGTGGAACAACTATGATGATTCAAGCTTTTGAATTTCGCGGTTTAGGGTGTTCGTGTATTCGCGGAATATGTATCAGTGTTTATGTATTTGGTTACTAGGGCTTTTGAGCTTTCAATATAGACCCCTTTAAATTATATATCAATCAATATTAATGGTTTAAATAATCCAAACAAGAGAAGATCTTTAACAAAATATCTTAAATTACATAATTCTCAATTTATATTTCTACAAGAAACCCATTTAATAACTGATAAAATCTCCAAATTAGACATTAAATCTTAAAAAATACTGGTTGGCTCACTCTCAAAAAAGAGAGGAGTGGCTATATTATGGAAAAATACATTACCTTTACCTAAAATAATTGATACATTAAAGGATAATAAAGGAATGTTATCTTCGGTTATTATAGAATTCAACAATAACATTTTGACTTTAGTTAACGCATACTGGATTCCTGGCATTGGATTAAATACAGCTAAACAGCATATTGATCATATTATACAATTTTCTAAAGGCAACATAATTTTAGCTGGTGACTTCAACTGTATTTTCAATAACAGAGATTCTAGTACTAATGGCAAAAGAAAAAAATCAGCAACAGGTAGACTATTAAAAGAATTATGTGATACTTTCTTGTTAAAAGATATTAATAATTATGCAGACTAAGTCATTATTTTATACATTCTATTCACATATACTCAATTCATATTCAAGAAAAGATAGAGTTCTACTTTCTAATAATTTAACAGATTCTTTAACTAATACAAAAGTGATTTCATGTCCCCTTTCAGATCATAAGTCCATCATTTTTGACATATTTGTTTATTCAAACTTTAAAGTCCAGATAAAGAGGATTCCAGCTTACATTACAAAGTTTAAAGATTTTAACAACTTTATATCTACAGAAGTACAACATTTTATTGAGCTGAACAATACAACTGATACATTTGAAATATATGTTTGGGATGCCCTTAAAAGCTTACTTATGTGGTAGAACTATTGACTGGTATAAAAAGAAAAGGAATTCATGGGACAAAGATCTCCAAAATATGCAATCTAAATCTGACAGTTTGAAACTTGAAGTTTTGAGAGACTTTGATAAAAAAGATAGAATAAAAGAAATAAACTCTTTCAACAATAAATATTTTAAAATAATAAACCATAAAATCATGATATGTTTAGAGAAATTTAAATGTATAAACGTTTCCACAAATCCTAGGTCTTTGAATATTTTAGCTAATAAAACAAAAAGGCTAAATAAACTTAACCATATTAACAAAATATATTCCCCCCAAAGAAAAGGAAGGTTTCTGGACTACACAACGTATTAACTGAATTTACAGAATTTTTTCTTAAAATAAATCAACCAACTAAAACAATAAATCCCACAGAGGATATTCAGTTATTTATTAACAAAAATCTTAAAAAAAGGCTAACTGAAGAACAAGTAAATATAATTGATAGACAAATATCTTTTAAAGATATTCAGAATCAAATAACTAAGCTCAAACAAAATAAAGTACCTGGTAATGATGGTATTATCCCTAAAATATATAAAATTTTACCTATCAAAGCTTTTACATTGTTACATACTGTCTTCATTATAGCCCAAATCAATAATATAGTCCCCCCTTCTTGGAAGTGCACTTTTATTTCTCTTATTTTCAAACCTGACAAAGACCCCACTAAATGTTCTTCATATAGACCCATCTCCTTATTAAATACGGATTACAAAATGTTTATGTCCATATATGCAGATAGACTTAAATATTTTCTACCTAACTTAGTTGATGAAGACCAAACAGTATTATAATAAATAGAAACACGCATGATAATATTAAAATATAAATTACTTTAATTGAATCAGTTAAAATTTTAAATAATAACTTAACCCTAGTTAGTTTAGAGATAAATTGTGCCTTTGATTCAATTTATTGGGAATATTAATTCACTTTATTAGGGGAACTAAACTTCTCAAATAAATTTATTAATCTAATCACCCAACTATATTATGGCAGTCAAGCTTATATTAAAATAGGCCCAAATGTCTCTCAAAATATACCTATTATAAAAGGAATAAAACAAGGATTTACGCTATCACCTCTTCAATTTACATTAATTATGGGACCCTGGGCAAATTTAATTAGAGATAATAAAAACATTAAAGGTTACAATTTAAATCATAATGAAACACCAAAAATTCAAATGTTTGTAGATGACACTCTAATTAGTCTTGGCGGTAATAATCCTTCTTTACAAGAACTCTTTAAAGATATGGGCTCATTTAAAAAAAAAATCAGGTCTCACATTTAATAATAACAAAACATAAATTCTTTAATTGGTCCTAAAAATTATACTATACAAGATGAATATAAACAATTTATATCTCAATTTCATCAAATAACATATCTAGATATTATCATTACTACTAATATTAAAGACATTTTACAAATAAATTTCAGTAACAGTATAACAATTATAGAAAACCTAATAAATAAATGGAATAAGATTCCGTTTTCAATGGATGAAAGACTTTCAATCATAAAAATGATATTGCTTCCTAAAAGCTAAAGTATAATTCAGTCTATTTCTATAGCCCCCTCTCATTCAATAATAAAAAAAATTAATATAATGATAAAGAAATTTCTATGGTTTTCTATTAAACCCAGGCTTGCATCATCTTGTCATATGTATAGTTGGGAAAATGGAGGTATCGCATTACCAAATTTAGAAATTTACTCAATCTCAGCAGTGATTAAAACAATCTCGTATCTCATAGATGAGGAATACTCTGCAAAATGGAAAGAAATTCTAATTATCCTATCTCAAAATTCAAAAAATAATGATAGTTCTTATATGTTAAACTTAGTAAAAAATTCATTTATCTGTAGACTAAAAACTTATTTTTATAATTCCACTTCTATAACATTTAATCCTAATATATCACTTTAATCTTGGAATGTTTTAAAAATTATATTCATAGATTTAAAATATATGACAATTGGTTATTTCTCATTTATCCCACTCCATATACACAAGGAACTATATTCTCTACAGAGTATTTTAAAATGTTGCTATTTAAACAAAAGCATTTAATATTTTGGCATCAAATGATGAATAATAATGAACTGAAACCAATTTATACACTTATGGATGAACACGGTTTTGAATCTTCAAGGTTAGATTTACAAGAAGCTAGAAAATACACATTAGGCAAATTTAATCTAATTGCTCCAAATACCAAGAAAGCAGTACCTAAACTTATACACTATTTGATACTATCAACTCAGCATAATCTTCCTGTTAAAAATAGTCTGTCATCTATTTATAGGGCAATGAAATATGACTTAGAGACTCACCCTGATAATTATTGGAAATGTTATTCTGTCACCAATAATTGTAACCCTACAGAGAAGGATAAATCAAATATTCTTCAATCAGCTAGTAGGACTATTTCACTTAGATGGAAAATATTTACCTGGAGATTCTTGAACAAATCATATCTCATTCCATATCATATAAGCAAAATAACTAAAAAAAAATACTCTTTGTTGGAGATGTAACACTGAAATGAATGCAGATTGTCACATATATTTTACGATTGGCTACTTTTAAAGAAATTTTGGGAAGATGTAAATACATTTTTACAAGCAGTCTTTATAGATAACTTTTTGCTCACTAAATCACTTGTATTATTTAATACACCGGCTCCAAACTGTGTGAAGAAGAGTAAAAAACCTTTCCTTTGGTCTGTTTTATCCATTGCCAGGAAAACAATCAGAAAAATTGGAAATCATCACAAGTACCCAAATTACAAGAATTTAAAGATCTTGTCTTTGAAGTATGCAAGTTAGAAACATTGACTATTAAGTACAGATCTATAAGGAATACGACTTTGTGTAACCAGTGGAAAAGTATATATGAATTATTAGAAAAATAATCAGTTTACTGAAAAAAAACAGTGTGTGTGTGTGTGTGTGTGTGTGTGTGTGTGTGTGTGTGTGTGTGCACATGCGTGTATGTGTGTGTGTGTGTGTGTGTGTGTGTGTGTGTGTGTGTGTGTGTGTGTGTGTGTGTGTGTGTGTGTGTGTGTGTACGTATATATATATATATATATATATATATATATATATATATATATATATATATATATATATATATGTTTACCGACATAATGTTGAATTTCATAATGTCTAATAGTGATAGTTATTTGGTTAAAAAAATAATATCTTAACCCAGAACACTGAATTATCAAAATGTCTACAATCATTTCATTGAAAAAGCAATGAGATCAACCCTACTATTTTGCAGGGGGGCTACACCCTCCTACACCCCCCACACCTCCCCTATTTAAATATATCAACTCCAAGATCGCACTACAATGCAGAAATGGGCAAATTTGATACTTTAGACATTGTGTGTTTAGACTAATTTTATTTCAACATTTTGATCATTGAATATAAAGTGTTCAACCAATTAAGCTTCAACCATTTAGCATTTATATATATATATATATATATATATATATATACACACACATACATACACACAGTTTTTATCTTTGGTTTTTTATTGTTTTTCAAAAAATGGTTCAATTTTATTGAAATATTTGTTCATATCAGTAATGATTTCAATAAACTTGCTTTAACAAAAAAAGTCAATGCCATGAAAGTAGCTGTAAAAATAACTAATATTATACGAGGAGGTAACAGATTCTTGAGTCATCGTAAGTTTTGAGATTTCTTGAGTGAAATGGATGCTGCATATGGTGATTTGCTCCTTCATTCTGATATTCACTGATTGAGTGCTGGAAAATGTCTAGAACAATTTTTTGCCATTTAGAAAGAAATACCCATATTTCTTAAAAATTATGTGAAGTCCGACACAACAGAGCTAATGCATGATCCCATACTTTTATCAGATCTTGCATTCATAGCAGATATGACCAACCATTTGAATAAGCTAAACGTAAAACTGCAGGGTAAACAATAGAATATTTCCAACTTATATGGTCATTTGAATGGCCTTAAAAGTAAGTTGAAGCTTTTTGAATCAACATTGGCTAATAATATTTTACTTTTTTTTCCGAATTGCAAAGAACATTTTGAAGAAATGAAGAATTGTGAGGATACAGAAAAGGAAGATTTCAATTTTTAGTCAACCCTTGACTGTCACCATTGAAAATGTAAGATCTGACCTTGAGCTGGAATTGTGCAATTTGCAATCAGACCCTTTTTATACTAACAGAAGTGAAAAAGGAGAAGATGTTTTTAAATTACTACCAAAAGAGAAGTACCCAAAATTGAGGAAGTTTGGACACAAGATATGCTCAATGCTCAGCACATATCTTTGTGAAAACACTTTTTCAGTGATGAAATTCATTAAATCAAAGTACAGATGTTCATTGACAGATAATTCTCTTGCAAATTTACTCTGACTGGCAACTACAAGTATCTTCATTGATATAGCTGCTTTAGTAAACAAAGTTGAACTACTGCAGCGCTCTCATTAAAGAGAAGAGGTTGGGAGGTATGCTGGTCACAAATGCAGGCAGGATTTGGTCATAACTTTAAAGAAAGGTGTGATAAACACTCCAGGACAGACATTCAATTTCTAAAAAGGTCTAATTTTTTGTGCATTTGAATCTAGCAAGTTCCAGTGGTTCAGATCTGTGAAGAATTTCTTAAGCACTGAGCCAGAGGCTGCCACGAAGATGAGCATGCAGGAGGAAACACTGATACTGCTAACAATTGAATTATGAATGCTAAATGCCAGCAGGTTAAATATTTTACTACAGCTAGAAAACTGGCCCTTAATGGGAAGACATTTGTTATTTAAAAATTACTGCATTTTGTCTACTGTTTCTATAAAAAACTTTATAAGCACCATGACTTTTCTTTCTTATGAAATTTTTGAAGTGCTTGTTAAACCTAACGCTGTAGGACTTTCCAAGTAATTTCAATATATGTAGTGTATTTATTACTAAGGAAGCGGCCCACAGATAAATCTTTTTTTTAATGCAGTCCTCAGATTACCTAAGGTTAGACAGCCTAGTTGTAAGTGATGGTTTAATAAAGATGTTTCTTGTTTAAAAAAAGTTGATTAGCTAACCTGCTTTTTCTTTATATGTTCTTTGTGAAGAAATTTAACACTATTCTTCAAAAATCCTTGACAGTGTATTTGTATCAGATTATATTATTAGTAACGATCTGAAGCTTTTTACTCCAATTTGCAACTGAAATGGATAGCAATCAACAAAGCAAAAATAAAAATATATTGTGTTTAAATGCAAGCACAATTCAGTGGATTGGGTATGGCTTAGTGTATAGAGAAAAATATGCTTGATCCAGGAAATATTATTTTACAGACATAATCAAAAATAATGCTTGTTACAGTGAATTCTAATGAATAAACACTCTGCCACTACTGCTGTAACACGTCAACACATAATAAGAGTAAAAAATATACTACTTTGCATTATCTATTTGACATATGGCATATCTAACCTCATCTCATTGAACTAAACCCAATAAACTATGATGACAACATGTTTCACACAAAAAAAAAAAAAACTACCACCAAAGAACTAAAAACACACATACCAATATTTTTTATGAGTGGGCTTCTTCACTTGTAATGAGACTCATTCCCTAAACTTACAGTACAAAAAAATCTTTGTTTTGCAGATGATGTCTATTCATTCTACCTATACCTATAATCTGTTTGCATACCTGTATATACTTCTATACCAAGTTACAGATGAAAGAATGGGAACAAGGAAAACAATTTGGACAGGCAGTGGTGGGCGTGAAAGAGTAAACAACTTCATTGATGATTAGCATTTTAGGTGCATAACTTTATTTATGTAAGGGTGCTTATTATTTATTTATTTACATTTGTTTACCGGGAAATTCCAACTGGACACAGGTCCTTTTTTTTAGCAGAGGCCCAGGGAGTAAAGCTCCACAGAACAATAGATGAGCAGCAGAGTACATGAAGAACGATTGAATATACATACAACAGCAAATAATCCATACTGCTCTTAACATTAGCTATACATACAATATGAAACATAGTAATGAACAGATATACCAATATCTAGCTAGAGGCTAGGAATAAAGGTTGGATGTATATACAGATAATACTAAGCTTATACAACTAGTAAAGACGCTGTAAAATTTTGGAATTCAAGAAGCTCATCAAGAATTTGAGGAATATTATTTTGTTATTTTTAGCGGGATTTTTTATTAGTCAGTGATGACAGGCACACACAAAAAGAAAAGTTTCACATTTATAAGTTCAGCAGGTGAAAATATTCTGATAGACTCAAGAAACAAAGAGAAAAATATATCTCTGGAAAATAATTCATTCATGTGAGCGACCCACGTAATATTTCTTTTGGTGCATACTTTCTTTTGTCTAAAGTCACTATGTTTTCTGTAGTTTTAAATTGCAGATGCCTTTTTTTCCCATTTCTAATGACAGTAAATATGTATCATATTATGTGAAACACTTTATATTATTTTTGTTCTTATAGGTACTGTTTGCATTCTCATTGTATACTGATGATGCAGCCTTGGTGCAATAATCAAGTCTATTGTTTTCCCTCTCAACAAGCCAACATCCAATTGCCTGGGAGTCCATGACCTTGGCCACTATCTGAGAAATTTTCTGTTTCACACTAGAGCGTCTTCTTTTGTTGCAAGGTGGCAGAAATCGAGTTAGCTGCTTAGTCCTATACTCCAGGTCCATTTTTTCAGTGCCTACGGTGCTAGACAGTTCCATGTCCTCTGTGGTTTAATCAAGGCATTATCCATATGTGTTGATGGTATAATTTAGTAACCCCTTGTAGAATGCAATTTATTTCTTCTTTTTTTCATAGTAAGATCAGAAATGCTAATAATATTAGACAAAAACACAATTTTTGCTTGCTTACTATATTAATGGTATTATTGCTTTTCTGTTAAAGAAATACAATGCATATGTATTTCTTAAAAGTGAACTGAAAAGGTTTCTTGAACTCTTTGCTGTGGTTTGCAGCCTAATGAGTTATTTTAAATGACTGACACTTTTGTTAGGCATTTAATGAGACAGTCACTTTTTGTTAGGTATTTAATGTAATGGACATTTCACACATGATTGATCACTAGCTGGAATGCTGTTGATGCCATTTAGATATTCTGAATGAAATGTGTACAGGATCTGAATAAGTCATTGTATAACGCAGCAATAATCCATCCAGGTTATGTGATCTGTTGTTGGATTTATTCACAACTAGCTAAATATGATGAGGATAGTGTAGTCTGAACGATAAAATATTTATACAAGATGAGAATGTATCCCACAATATCTCGTACCACATTGATGGATGATTGTCATTATGTTTTTTTTTTCAGTTTTGTATACCGAGTTTATTGAAATATGTAGTTATGTGAGCATATGAGGTTTTGTGAGTTGACATAATGTACTAAATTATCCAGTTTTATTTACAAACTTGTGGGTAATGGATTAAATTGAGACATGACAAACTTAAGGAAAACAAAAAAGAAAAAGAAAAACAAAACAAAAAAACATTTAACAGGAAGAGTTCATTCATCTGATCAACTCATGATACAAGAAAAGTCATCTAAATTATATGGTCTTCTGGTATATGTTTTACCTACAACATATTGTTAGCTTTTTGCATGTTTAAAATGTATTTGATGAGAAGGTTGGTCTGACTTCTTGACTTCTTTTATTACTCAGCATACACCTTTTTATAGTATATAATCCTGATGAAAAGTCTTATTTGCTATAAGTATACATGGACTTGTATGGGATAACAAATTCCTTGTTTTCCTATGCATCAAAGTCAGTACAATTTTCATGGGTTCATATGCAAGTACTAGGCTACCTGCCCTTGAGGGCCATTTTAATCCTATCCATTTTCCCTTTTTGTGCTCTAATTAACCAATCCCATTTGTTTAGAGACTGGCATTACCCTCCCATGGTCGAAAATTATATATTACCCCTAATGGGAATAACTGGGATCATACCATAGATTATTTGAGGCAACATGTACATGTGATAAAGCATTTAGTCCTGGGGTCAGTTTTCTGTTTCCCATCCATAGATCTAAGTTGTAGTTGAATATGGACAGGGATGAACTTTGCTTTACATGGATGGGGAGTCTGTTCCAGACTAGCGGTATCTTCTGAGAGATGTACCTGTCCCTCCAAACTATTTTGTTGATGTTGCAGAAGAGGTTTATATCCCTAGACTGATTATTTCTGATGACACTCGACTTGCTGATGTGCATTAAATCCATCAGTACTGGGTTGCAAGATGCCTAATATGCCAGGCACAGGTCACCTCTTTGCAATCTGTAGGACACAGAGTATAGTGACAAGGTTTTGAACTGGTTCATATAAGATGCATTGTTTATGCCACATACCATTTTAGTAAGGCACTTCTGTGGGAGTTCCAGTCATTGCATATATCTGGAAAGATAGATGCCAAAGGGGGCGTTATATTTAATGACTTGCCTAATGTGGACTGAGTAAAGGAGGATAATGACACCCCTAGATCTAGACACAATCGCTTTATTTACAAGATGTGCAATAAAGACTTTCTTACAACAATGGACAAATGTTAATCAAATGTTAGGTCACGGTCCACATAAGCTCCCAAATTCCAAACTGAGTCAACTCTTAGGGATGTACTGTTAATGTGGTAGTTCACTAGGACAGATGACTTCCAGAAGTATACAATAATGCATATTGTTTGCACTGAGTTTCAGTCAATGATTTTGGCAACTGTTATTTATTTTCAACAAACATTTCTGAAGGTTGGCAAAGTAATTTGTGGAATCAGTGACTGCTCTTGGCTTACAGTCATTTGTGGAATCAGTGACTGCTCTTGGCTTACAGTCATTTGTGGAATCAGTGACTGGTCTTGGCGTACAGTCATTTGTGGAATCAGTGACTGCTCTTGGCTTACAGTCATTTGTGGAATCAGTGACTGCTCTTGGCTTACAGTCATTTGTGGAATCAGTGACTGCTCTTGGCTTGCAGTCATTTGCAAATTTTGTCAGCCAGAGTCCTTTGGTATTTACTTTTACTTCAGAAAAGATCACAGAATTCTAGGGGGGACTCCACTGATGACTGGTCTCTCTGTGGAGGTAACTTCCTTTATTTTGACTTCCTACATCCTATCCTTGAGCAGTTGAAAATCCAGCAGGTAACGTAAGGATTTATTCACAGTTTATTTAGTTTTTCTACTATGCCTTTATGGGGTATTGTTTCGAAAGCTTTGGCTAGGTCAAGGTATGCAGTGTGTACCATTTTGCCTTCATCCACTGCATTGGTGGCCTTTTCAATCCACATGACCTGCCCTTGATGAAACCAAACTGAGACTGGTCCAGTGTTTGGAGATTCCCTGTTTCCTAATTGACTAGTTTAATAATGAGTCTTTCCATAGTTTTGCATATGAGCCTGATCAGACTTATGGGTCTCTTATTACCTCGGTCTGTGGATGGTCCTCCTTTATGCAGGTGAATGACTACAGCTGTTCTCCATTCACTTGGTACAATACCTGTATGGAGGCAGAGATTGAACAGTGCTGTTAGGGACATGGCTAAATCTTACTTCATTTTATTTAAAATAAATACAAAGATATTGTCAGGACCCATCAATGCAGAATTTTTAGCTTTTGATAGCACTTTTAGGACTTCAAATGGAAAGGCCACAGAAATACCTCACAAAGAGAATCCATGGCCTCCAGCACCTATCCTATGTGGACAGGCTTAAATCACTATCAATATACTCGGTATCATACAGGCTGCTCAGAGGTCATTTGTGTCTCGCCTACAAGGCAATGTTGGACCCTTCCCTAATGGAGATGCTCCATATCCATAAGTCTATCTCCTCATGCATTACCTGTTCAATAGGCCTAAATCTAATATGTGACATCAACAAACCCTGCTGGAGAGACAGGATTGTCTCCCAGAGGCTGCCCCATCTCTGGAACAGACTTCCCATACATGTCAAATAGAGTACCTCACTGAGTCTCTTCAAACGCAACCTTGATGAGTGGATGGGAACCCACAAATTTGTCCCAGGGGTTCCACCCTTGTCCCTCATTGACAGGGGTGACAGGTGCTGACTGAGGTTTCTTTTTTTTGGGGATAAAACTCTTGGCTAGGCTTGTAAGGGCCCCAGGGCCATTAGTCTAGTAATCTCCTATGATCCTATGATTATCTTGTATAATAGCTGAAGGCAAGCCAGTTTCAAGTATAAAATTGAAGGACAGATGGATGGGGGAGAGAAGGGTAAAGTTATAGCCAAATGTTTTGGCCAGTAGATTCACTCTATCTTCATGAAAAAGAAAAGTAAGGAATGTACATTTCCAAAAAAAAAGGTAAATGGTGTATTGTACACTCTTCATGTACTGGTCATTTAAAAATGTTTTAAATACTAGCTTTTTTTCTGTCAAGCAGTTATTATAATATAGGCCCAAAGCACAGTGTATAGTGGGATTTACTATATCTAAAATTGCATTATGACAAATTAGATTTAATCTTTAATAAAATTTGCATAGGCCATTCATGAAGCAGTTTATAAATAAGGAATAAGGCATGAAACAGTGTGGTTAACTGTGCTGTAAGAGAATGCCACAGTACATAACATGACACTAAATGCCTTTAGTACTACGGACAATCTTTTAGACAGCAATAACTTTTTCAACTTTAGAATGTATGCCTAATGAAAAAATGCATCAATAAAAATAAATAGATATAATCTGTAGAAAAAGTCAGTATTTATTAGAAAAAGAAAAAAAAATACTCCTTCTGATTAGACTTCTTCTGTTAGTCTGAGACACACACAAAAGCATAGCAAGATTCCGAAAGTGTTTTACTACTGTGTAAGTCTGCTTCGTAACTAGGGGTTACAGCAAAGTAGGACCCACCCAGAGCAAGTCTTTTGGAATCTGCCCTAAATTCACCCACTTACTCAGTCTTTTATTCATTAAAACATTTTTTTTGTTTTTGTTTAAAGGATGATTTGTGAAAACATTTTGTATCTTCAGATAGTGCCATAGCAAAAGTGAGGTTTAATACAGTTTGCTATCTGTCACACTTCTGTTTTTTCAAGATTGTTAATGGCATTGAAGTATCAGGAATCCAGACTAGTTGCTTGACATTAGACCTTGCAGCATCCCTTGGTGGTCTATTATTCCACTGTAAAGCCCACCCAGTCAGGCAGTATTACTTGCTTAAAAAATCAGAACAGAACAAATAATTTAATAGTTGTCTGCAAGTGACTACAGTTTTGATCAGACAATCCCAGCTTGTAAACTGTCAAAACATTTTTACTTTGACAGTTTATTAGTTGTTATTAATAAGTAATCTTTGGGATCACTTATAGATGGGGGGGGGGTGAGACTGGTGTCAATCTACTACATAGGCCAACTGATCCCCTTTCAACATATCTAAATGCAGAACAGGACAAGATGTCATATTCATCTCCCATGGCATAATATAGTCAGTTACAGTCAAACAAATATCAATAATTTATAAAACTTGACACGGTGCAGTTCAAATCATTTTGATCAAAATCTTTTAATATACCAGTTTTGACACATCTAAACTTCTTGTAATGGAAGTGAGGCCTTTCTACTATCAACAAACATTTGCAATCATGCTAATTATGTTTGCATGTGTATGTATATGTGAAATAAAAGTCTGATAATCAAATAAATTATAATGCATTATTTTACTTTAGATTTTATTAGTTGAGTTATAATTTTGAGACTAGATGAAGATTTCTTACTGAAGGTAAATGCAGAAGGCATGTTGCAATGTATGATTTACCCTAGATGCTGACTGAATGACCAGCAGTTGGACAAGACTTTGGGTGGGGTTTTATTCCTGTAGGACATGTCTGGAGGACAGTACCAGCCATTAAGTGGTTTATATTTGTTATCCATTTAATAATAAATATTTACCTTGAAAATCAGATATTAAATACCTGTTTATGCCAATTAACTAAATGAGACATCAGAGGCTTAAGTATGCATCTGGTAAGAAGCCCAGCTTCACACAAAGCAGAAAAATGGTTTGTTGCCATAAGGCAACTTGCACAATTGTGTTTGATACGAGAGGTAAACAAACATAGATTTGTTGAATGTTTTCTGCTATCTATGCAATACTGATCACCTGGAAGTTAAACGAAAGAAAATATAAGATGAACAGTGTAATAAAATAGACCAAAAGGTAATTTGTGTAATAAATAATTTGTGTAATAATTTAAAGTTATCTGCTTTACTCCAGTTATAAAACATTTACAAAGAAACAGGTAAAAGTGCCTTTAATTTAGTAGAAATGGCATATAGTTACAAGACTTGCTCTTTCTTTCCATTGCAGGAAATCTCAAAGGTAACATTTAAGTGACTTAAACTGAAAACCATGTTGTGAAAGGTTTTCTTTTAATAAATGCAGGTCATGAAGATAACTGTTTTGTTTAATTAAACAGAACACTGATATATTGCAAACTAATTCACTAATTAAAATCTGACAGCTTCCTAATCAGTGATTAATCTAGTACCTAAACATCAATATGAAGACTGCACATAGTGACTGAATTTTGCATTTTCAACACACCTTCATTTTTTTTATTCTTGATTCATAGAAATGATATGTATCACACTGTCAATGAAGAGATGTGCAGTCGCATTGTAAAAATGCATATATTAATACAAAGACAAATGCAATATTTGTGCAACACCTGACAAGAAAGTATATTCTTCGCAGAGATCTGTAAGTCTTTGTTGTAAACATGCAATGCCCCAAGGGTACAGAAAGTATTTAATTTAAAGGAGAACAACTTTCTTCATAAAAAGCAAGTTGGAAAGATAAATGAAATTAAGCCTTTTTGTAAAGTTTACTTCAGTTACTTAGTTTACTCTCCAGTGGAGTCTTAATAGCTGCTTTAATAAATTTCAGTGATTTGGACGAATACATCAATTATTCTTGCAAAGATGTTTCTAGGGCTAGTTTTGTTCTGGGTTTTATTATATACATTTCTGTAAACTTCTGTTACCAGATACAGATACTGCATAACTCTACTGGGGTAAGATATTCATAGGTTAAGTGCAACAGCTTTTGGATCACATCTAATATTCTTTAGGAATAAGTCATTATCTGACTTGCCATTCATTCATTCAAACATTTTTGATACCTCTATATCCTGTGCAAGACCATAGACGAACCAAAGGCTATCCCAGCAGACAAGATCGATAAGGACAGGAAACAGTCCAGTTTGGCATAGCAGCCTTTTCCATATGAGAAAAGTAATGGGCTTAAACAAAAAAGTGTTACTGTGCATAAGAAATTAGTACACTACAGGTATCACCAACAAACCCCCTCTCATAAAACACTATGTTTTAAAATTTTATTTACTAGACATTCTACATACTTACATAAACACATAAAAATCTTAGTTCAGCCAGCAAGTGTAAAAACTATGTATAATTACAACGCTCATTTTGAATAAATATCTTCTGAGTTATTAATTTAATGTACTTAAAAATCATTTGAATGAAACAATACCAGATTGTTCTTCTTAACTAAATAAAAATTTAAAATATTATATATTTCTGTAAAGGAAACATAAGCTAATTTGTGTTGCTGCTCCTTGTCCTGTCTATGTATTAGCAGAGTAAGCACTGAATTGAAATTAACCATGATTTTCCCTGAGAGTTTAGTTCCTGTATTTCATCTATACTTAGGACTACAATCATTATGTTCCCAAATTTAAACAGTCATCTCTGTTATAATGATATTTTAAGAAAACTACTTCTGCATGTTTTACATAGTATTTGTGGAAATAAGATGGACCGGCAAAAGAAAAATACTTTATTGACTATAGGTATGATTTGTGAAGAGAAAACAAGGTACATAAATGTATGCAAAGTAGCATACTGATGAGAAAATGAAGATGCAACCCTTTATAAAGTTTGCAATTACATAGGTTAGTACTAAAGCTAACTGCCCTTGTGAGCCATTGTAAGCCTAGCCAATTATCCCTTGTGAGACTCAAACCCTGCACCTTGTGTTTGTAAGGCAAACACCTTAACCATTAGGCCACCCTCATTAAGAGCCACACAAATGTATGATTGTTATGCAGTCTGACTGAGAAAAGGATGGTACTCAGGAGTTGTATAACATCAGTTATGGTATTTCAAGTTCTTCAAGTTCATGAAAATTGTAAGAGCTTGCAATTGTTAACATACAGTTAAACCTGTGTCTTAGCCTGTTTGGTGATGTCCTTGTAATACACATCACATATGGTATCCAACATTGCCCTGTTTACCCTGTACTACTGAAAACATTATTGACTGTCCCATTCACTGACAGACAATATGTTTATTTGAAATGAAGGCAAATCTACAAACACCTGGATAGATGAAACCAAATGATGAGAACTCTTACTATGATGGACAGAAAAAACAGGAGGTTTGTAGCTGAAAAGCCTATCTGTGCTGCACTAGTGACAGAACTTCTGCACCAAACTGGTTCCCACTTTGCTGACTAAGAGCTACTGGAATGCTAGTGCCAACCAGCGCTATAATCGATATCTTCTGTGATGTACATATCCATGTCATCAGTATCAGAAATGTAGGTCACAATCCTCTCCAAAATACTGTGGCTTGCATTGGTCTGCACTGAATTTCCATTTATCTTCTCTCCATAGTATGATGAGCCATCATGCAAGCATTCCGTATGATGGAACTTCTGGAGTTTGAGCTAGGTGCCATAGGTTGCACTTGTGCAAAAATACTAATTTGAATGGATAATGTTGGGATGACATATGCAAATAGGATAAGGAAGGAAGGATTTCCATCCCATCCTATGCTTGGTACTATGTATTGCAGGTGGTATTATCATCAATGTATGCTACAAGCATACTGGAAGTGTTTGTCATGCATGCATATGGCAGATGAGCAGCCTTTGATGAGCACTCAAGTAAGGTTCAAACCATATGGCTACTGTTTAGGTAAGTATTGCACTATATTACACAATACTACTAAACAAAATGTGTTATAGGGATGGGAGGTGCAGTTGATACCATGGTCTTTGATAATGACCCTTATTAAATGGATACAATGGCTTGCTAAGGAAGGGTGCAAGTGCACCCATGATGCACAACATATGGCTTCTCTGCAGGTTGGCAGTTAGGAATAGCATGCCACAGCTGGAGCCTGTCAAAGAGGATGATGCAGAGGAAGTTATTCCACCTATGTCATATGTCACACAACGAGCATGACATAGTTTCCTTTGCATTAAAAAGAGCTGTGTGTGTTGTAACATGCAACAGATAAATATGTAGTATGAGTGGCACACCTGTCTCTCTAATGTACCATTGGAAGGAAAATGGAACAACACACTTTGAAATGAAATCATATCACATACATATGCAAAACTGAAAGAGGTGATTTATAGCAATTAATAAAATCAGTTACAAAATGGAGGTTAACTTTGATAGGACACAACTGGAAGTGAGCTTTGTCTCCTATAAAGGTAGTATGATGATCAAATTTGAAAATAGACCACAGAAAGCATCAGAAGTCAAAAATGGACACTTCTATGCTTTGAGTAGAGAAAAGTTGAGATGCTACTAAAATGTGCTAGTATAAAAGTCAATGAAAGAATTTTTTGAGCTGGAAGTTGGTAGCACAAACAAACCTCAGGCCTTGGCTAACCCAAGTATGATGGAGTAGAGGATGAATTTTGTATTAATTTTAGGAATGTATTAACCTCATTATGAAATAGCAATGCTTATGGATATGAGACTGCCAAGACAGTTTTCTTTTGGCAGCAAAAATAATGTCAATAAAATTAATATATTAAGAAACATGTTACGAGAAATATCAGGAATTACACTGCAGTAATATCCTAACAATATTATGTTACTAGCTCTGAAAGTTTAGAATCATTATCAAAATATGTTAAAGGAAATGGGGCTTTTGAGTTACAAGACAGGCAAAGCCAAGAGAATGGGATAGCAAGAGATTTATGAAATGGAGAAATACAGAGTTATGTCTTCCCATAACGTTCCATCTGTGTTGTAGAGCTTCATTCATTCATTCATTACTGATAGGACTTTGGTTCTGTCCTCGGAATAGACACGGCTGGTACCAAGATTGCTCCAGCCAAAAACTCTCAGCTAAGACCTACCCACAATGCCCCTCTCATAGTCTCTTCAGATCGAATTTGGCCACCCTTATAGTACAGAAAGAATAATAGTGATAGTAGGAGGCTCTGTCTGAGAAGATACCCTATCTAATAAGGAGATCTTAAAGTCCACCGGAGTCCAGGCATGGGGAAGGAGGGTGGGAATTAATGAATTAATGAAGATTTACAACACAGATGGAACATTATAGTAAGACATAACTTCTTTATCTGATGTTGTAAATCTCATTCATTCCTTACTGATAGGACCGAGTCCCCAGCAACTTCAGTCCTGAGTGGCCCTAAGGAAGGACATTCCTGAGCACCAAAGAACCAAAAGATGCTCTTCCCCTGGAGGCCAAATCCAGTTTGTAATGAGTGATACAGGTATGAGGTCTTGCCCAAGTGGCTGCTGCACAGATATCATTCATAGAGGCTCTGGAATGAAAGGCCACTGAGGTAGCTATCGATCAAGTAAAGTGAGCCATTATTTTGAAAGGCAAGGACATTTTATTTTGATGGTAGATGAAAGTAATGGCATTTCTGAGCCAAGAAGATAAAGTCATTTTAGAGACAGGCTTACCCATTCTGGGTCCTGCAAAAGCGACAAACAATTAATCCATTTTTCTGAAAGATTTAGTTTTGTCCAAGTAGAAACAAAGTTGCCTATGAACATTGAGGGTATGCAGAAGGTATTCCCCTCTGATTGAATGGTGAGAAAAGAAAACCAGTAGGTCAACAGATTGGTTGATGGAGAAACCAGAAATGACCTTGGGCAAAAAGGAGGGGTCAGTATGTAGAGAAACTCTTTCCCTATGGAAAATCAAGTAAGGTCTCTTGGCACTCAAGGCCTGCAACTCAGATACTTTTCTCGCTGAGGTAAGGGCTACTAGAAGTAGAATTTTGCAAGACAAAAATTTTATATCACAAGAGTTAGAAGGCTCGAAAGGAGGACTTGTTAATGACTGAAGCACCAAAGTCAAGTCCCATGGCTCTATAGGAGGCTTGACAGGAGGTTTAATATGTAATACTCCTTTCACAAAGGTTTTGCACAGTCGGTGTGATATAACAGATGAATTGTTGATTCCATTGTGAAAATTTGCAATAGCTGCTAAATGTACAGTAATCATCAATGCTGAAGCTCCTGCGTGCAATAGGGTACTGAGATATTTTAGAATCTTCTGAATAGGCATTGAAAAGTGGTCCATGTTATGTTCTTATCTAGAGAACCTAGTCCACTTACTAAAATACATTTTTCTGGTGGATGGTTTTTGTGAAGCCAGAAGGATCTCGCGAACAGGGGATGAAATATCAGGTAGCCTGGCAATCATTGGAAGTGGAGAAACCAAGCTGTGAGCTTGAGACTGTGGAGATTGGGGTGAATCAGTCCCTGAGGATGAGACATCAGTCCTTGAGATTGATCCAGGATTCATGGGCTGTGAATCAGGTGAGCCCATAGGAATGGGAACCAGACTTGACGAGGCCAATAAGGGGCAATGAGGATCACTTTGCTTCTCAACCTTTGAGCTTTCTGTAGAAATATTGGGATGAGGGGAAAAGGTGTACAGTAGACCTGGAGGCCAATCGTGCATCAGAGCATCCATCGGTGACTCCCCTTGAGAGGGGATCAAGGCAAAGTAGCTTCTGCATTTTTTTGTTTAGGGGTGAAGCAAACAGGTTGCAGCAAGGCCTGCCCCAGTGGTGGAAGATTTGAGCTGTTATTATCGGATTGAGGGAGGAGGCATCAAACTGTTCCTGCTCAGATTGTCTGCAATAAGAATGGAACTCCCGGGAATGTGCATTGCTATGAGAAAGCGGTTGGAAGCCATCGCCCAATGCCATATGCTCATGGCTTCCCGAAACAGGGGTTTAGACCTGGTTCCATCTTGTTTGTTGATGTACCAGATGACTGACATGTTGTCTGATTTAATTGCAATGGTCCCGGAAAGAAGGGATGTGTGGAACACTTGCAATGCTAAGAGAACTGCCTTCAATTCCAGGACATTTATGTGCAAATTAGCCTTTATGGGGGACTAGGTGCTTTGGACCATCTTTCTCTGGAAATGCCCCCCCCCCCCCAACAGGGAAGTGTCTGTGGTCACTGTGGGAGAGATAGAACAGTTGACACCAAAGATTTGTTTCTCATCCACCATAGCATTTTTTTCTTGCAAATGTTTGTAAGGCGTTTCATGTGGTTGAGTGGGTGGGTTAAGATTGACCATTGTGATGAAAGGAGCCACTGTAATAGTCTCATGTGCAACCTCTCCAGTGGTAATAGGGTAATGGTTGCTGCCATAGAGGCCAGTAGTTGTAGTACAAGGCATGCTAGTACAAATGTTTGTTGAAGGAGGACTTGAATCTGGTTTCTTATTTTTGAAAGCCTGTGAGGAGGAAAGGAAGCTTGATAGGACATTGTGTCGTAGATCACTCCAATGAAGTCAAGTGATCTTGTTGGAGACATGTTTGATTTTTCTATATTGATCATGATACCTAGGTGAAGATCAAGGCCTTGAGTGTAAGAGAGAATGAAAAGTTCCTGGTTGTGGTGGTGAGGAGCCAATCATCTAGATATGGAAACACCTGGAATCCTTGTAGTTGGAGATGAGTTACTATGATTGTCATACATTTGGTAAACACTCTGGGGACTGTCAAGAGACCAAATGGCAGTACCCTGAACTGATAGTGATTGTCTCCCAGCCAGAAGTGAAGAACTCTCCGGGAGCTTCCTGGAGGTCTATAGACCACATCCAGTTGTCCTTCCCCAGAAAGGGGAGAATGGACTGCACTGTGACCATCCAGAATTTTTGAGGTTTGATGAATTTGTTTAGTAGGCTGAGATCCAGGATTGGTCTCCAGTCCCCTGTCTTTTATAGCACTAAAAAGAACCTCAAGTAAAACCCGGATCCTATTTGGTCTGGTGGGACCGGTTGGATAAAATCTTTTTCTTAGCAGCTTTTCAATTTCTAAGGCTGCAGCCTCCCTCTGACTGGGTGGAACATCGGGGATTTGTTTTACGGGTCTGGGAGTGAGATTGAATGGGATATGATAGCCTCTGGATATTATTCTCTGCACCCTTGCATCCATTGTTATGAGTTGCCAGGCCTGTAGGTGCAGAGAGAATCATCCCTCGACTGCTTCCAGAGGAAAGGAATTGGGCCGCTGTTCTGGAGCTCTGGAAGGGTCAGCCAGAGAAAGAATCCCTAGCCCCCTGGTTGCACAGATGCCTTCTGCCCTGAAAGGGACATCTTCTGGATAAGTTGCCCCCTCTGCACCGGGGAGATTGTTCATCACGAGTGTCACGAAAAGATCCTTGGGACTTCCTGAACCATAATTTTCCTCCCCTCTGATTCCTGGAGTAGGATCTCTGGGGGAGATGGAAAAACGTATGCCCACAGCAGACAAAGTCTTTCAATCTTTCTCACTATGTGATAATGTGTCTCTTACTTTGGGACCGAAAAGGGAATGTTCATCAACGGGCACATTGACAAAGGAAGATTTGAAAGGGTCCATGAAGTTACACAAACGCATCCAAGTATGCAGTCTCATGACGATGCCCAATGTGGCTGCTCAAGCTGTCCCCTCGGTAGCGTGAGAAATCAAACACATTGAGGGGTTCGAGATGGATTCTAGGATAGCTAGCTGGGAGGCAACAGCATCATGCACCTCCTCAGGCAGTACTCCCACCAAAGAGGCAGACATTTTTGAGATTAGGTCTGTTTGGAGGCAAATAAGGTGTGCCAGGTAAATTAGCGACCGAATGGCAAAGGTCACTGAAGTGTAGGTCCACTTTCTCAGTCTGTCCATAGCCCAAGACTCCCTGTTCAGGGGATGAACAGTGGAACTATCTTCTGCTAGTTCCCTCTTGGTGGCCACTGCCATGACCATGGCATCTACTACCAGCTGTTTGGACCAGTTGGATTGGTCTTCAGTAGTGGACAAAATTTTATCTGGCCTCCAGGGGACAGATTCTATGTCATCCGGGGCTTTCCAGGCACACTGCACAATTAGCCTAATGAGCTCATCCACAGGTGGGGTCATCCAGGAAGTAGATGGTCAGGCACAGAAATCCTACAAGAACACAGATTCCTCCAAAGAAGGGTTGGAGGGCTTCCAGTCTCCTCTCTGCTTGAAGATCTTGAGAAAGTATCCAAATGAGATGCCTTCCAGGGGAGACTGTGGGAACCCTTCTCCCTCATTGTAATTGGTGTCTTCAGTGATGGATTCCTCAGGGGAATCAAGATGCTTCCTCTTGCAAAGTTTCTTCCAGGGTGGGGTCTTCTGAGGAGGACTCAGGAGAAAGGGTTCCCTTCAAGGGAAGATCTTGTGGTTCCCGTGCTTGAGATCCCAGAGTAGGAGGTTGGGACAGCTGCATGGTAGAGGGAGGTTCTGGTTCCGATGGCAATGGTGGTAACTGTGAGCCTGTTGAAGCGAGGACCCTCTCCATCACCTGGAAAGTAGGCCAGCTCGAGGAGGGATGGAAGCCTGGAACCATGAAGGAAAACTTCAGAACTGGGGTCACACCCTGCACCGAGGAGCCTGCCTCAAGGTGAGGAGTTCCGAGAGGACTGGTAGCTGCCAGGAGAGCCATGACCGTAGACGGCGCCACAGAAAAAAATTGGCGCTGAACTAGGTGTCATGGTGCTGACAGCCCAATCACTGCTCCAAGGGTGCACCAGTTCCAAAGGAGCCATGGCACCAAGAGTTACTGGTGCCAACAGGAAAGCCTCTGCTGTTGGAGCCAAGGCAGAATGCACTGAGATGGACATCAGTACCAAAATCTCCAAGATCTTGGAGGAGGTTCGAGGAGGATAGACAGGTGAATACATCATGAGAGCTTCCATTCCAAGAGTGAGGGAAGACCTAGTGGGGTCAGTAATCTTCTAGCTGCCAAAAGCTGGTCCACAACCCTCACTACATCTTGTTCCAAAAGACTCCTGTTGGATCTGATGAAAGCTGCTGATGGATATTCTGGTCTGTCAATAAATGGACTGAATTGTTGTCCCAAAAATGGGTCATAAGAAGGTGAGTACCTGGTTCTGGCAAGGTACTCAGTCTTCAGAATCACAGGTGTCATTATCGGTGGAGCCATGTAAGACATCAGCACCATGGCCGAGGATGGCACCGATGCTGGTACAGTGGTAGGAGCCTGTGTCATAATCAAAGTCGGCACTGAGGGGGATGGTGCCGATGCTGGTACAGTGGTAGGAACGTGTGTCATAATCAAGGACGACACCGAGGGAGAAGACAGGGACCCAAGTGCCGAAGCTGTCTACGCCAATGGTGTGGGAGAAGCCTGATGTTGTCTCGGTTCTGAGAAGCACGGAGATGGAACCGAGTGACTCCGTTTCTCTTTATGCTTTTTCACATCCTTATGCTTAGGAGGTGGTGAGACCTCCATCACAGAAAGAGCCTCTGAGAAGGGTGCTTTCAGCATACCCTCCAGAATAAGCTTGTTCTTGCATTCAGGTGTGTAGACATAGCATTAGTGCTTGTGACATTTGATTTCTAACTGATGGTTGCCTTGTCGTGTCATTGTGAATAAAGTCGATTTTTCAGCAAGGACTGAGCAGTCTTCCTCTACTGGTACATTTTCCTGTTTTGTTCTTGCATTCAGCCAATGTACAGTTACTGAAGCTAGAACAAATGTCACAAGATACATTAATGTGGTCAGTGCTCAAACAATAAACACACCGGCCATGACCGTCTGAGTTGGGCATCTTACGCCCGCACTTATCACACTGCTTGAACCCAAGCTTAGCCTTATCTGACATTATAACACACTAGTACTATATCCAACAATAAAACTATATCTACCAAACAACAGCAAGAAGTTAAAGTAAGGAGGTACAGCAAAATTTTTTTTTTTTACAGATAGCTAGGAAGGAGTACCAGCAATGGCACTAAAAAATACCAATAGGTAAGAGAAGAGCCTACCAAGATAGGGAAGTAGGAGAAGTATCAACAATGGTACGAAAGAAATACCAAGGTAGTGGGTAGGATTCACTATACAATCTTGAAATACTGAAATGTCGATTTTCAGTATTTCGAGACTGAATAGTCGAAAAACCACATACACGAAAACCCACAATCACGAATACTACAATCACAACCATTCACACACACACAAACCAGGACATAATCACACACACACATACACCTACCTAACTAAACAAACATAACAACACACACAAACACACTTAACCTACCTATAAGCAGGGGGGCAAGCCTCCCTGCACCCCTCACCCCCCCACTTATATATTCTAACACAGAGGTTGCACTAAACACATAAACACACAAAAAACACCACCGCACACACTCACACACACTAAAATCCCTGCCTGTTATCCTCAGACACACAACACTTACTTGAAACCCCAGATAAATCCACAAAAAGCACCACACGTCACGAGCGCGACACCACAATAGTGGCAGATTCGGCATTTACGGATTCGGCATAGTGTAGTTTCGGTTATCTGCACTTGCCACTATTCGGTCTCGACGTACTGAATTTTGACATTTCAGTATGTCGAGATTGTCTAGTGTATCCAGTGGGTAGGGTTTAGTAAGGAAATATAGAATTTAGGAACAAGAAATAACCTTAGAAGGAAAAACTGACTAATTAGTCGATAAAACTGCAAAGAACCACAAAAAACCTACACTTAGCTTGAGAGAAGGCTTGGCACGTCTGATGATGAACTCAGCAAGCAAGATCTGAAGAGACTATGAGAGGGGCATTGTGGGTAGGTCTTAGCTGAGAGTTTTTGGCTGGCGCGAGTTTGGTACCGGCCGTGTCGGTTCCGAGGATGGAACCGAAGTTCTATCAGCAATAAATGAATGAAGATTTACAACATCAAATGGAATGTTGTACTGTTGCAGCCAGGCCTCCACTGAAAATGGGCTCATCTTTTCCCCAGTGGACATTCCTGGTAAACAAATGCAAATAAATAAATAAAAGAAAGATATCACATTGTATGTTTAATGCAGATCAAGAAAAAATATTTTCCTTCTATCAAATGAGATGTAATGGGAAGTCATGATATCAATTCATATGATAAATATTCAAATAAATTCAAATAACTAAATCTCAGGTTTATTGCAACAGATCAATGGGATATGTGCAAATATGCAATTGTAATGAGAACATTTTGTTTGGCTACTGAGGAGTTCGCTTATCCTCCCCATTCTGATAGAGAGGTTAGGGGTGAAAGCTAAGCTAAGCTAAGCTTAAGATACTGAAAAGAATAGAATTAAACACCTTTGTACATTGAAAATGTGATGTTTCAAACTGTATACAATGATTAGGAGAAACAGTGTTGGGGGCGAAGATGGGAAGGGCTTATGAAAAGACCTCTGCAGCTATATAAGAAAACATGTTGTGTTTTTTACAATGTCTGAGAAATAAGGACTAAGAAAATAGTCTTCAGTTTTATAATATTTTATTGACAAATGTTTGTAGTACTATTTTTTGAGCTGAAACATTTTAAAATACTAGTAAGGAATTTTGGGTAACATAGAATGATGAGCAACAATTTGGGTAGATCAGGCAGAGGATAAGAGGAAAATTAGTTTTTTTTTTTTTCTGGAGACCATAATACATACTGGTGCATTGCTTATGCATGATCTACCTCATATCATCAGCAGTTAGCTGTTTCAGATATGATGCTCTGATCTGTGCTTTTTCTCTGCCCTTCTCTTACCCTACCACCCCATATACCATCCTTCCTATTATCTCTCACCCTTTCCTGGAACCTTTCCCTCAGGTTCCCATATATTAATTTGGAATATTGATTGTCATTGTGTCCCATTTATTCTAGGGTGCTTCTTTGGATTTTCTTTTTATTACCTTTTCCTCTGTACATATCACTTCCTTCCCACCCTCTTTATCCAGGTTTCCCTTAGGATCAACATAATTCTACCATTGGTAGATTAGATTACTGCATTTTTTCCAATATCTTGAAAGGTATTGTACCATATTTTACATCTTTTATTAAATCCCATATTTTGCATTGGTATTACCATATTTCTTCATGTTTTTGCATGTTCTAACTCCCCATCCTCCTCCTCCCAATAACTCTCCTGTATGGTTCCTGCTCTTCCTTTGTAACAGCTCCACCATGCTTATTATATTGTTTGTTAGTGCACATGTGAGGGGAAATGTAGCATTCCCATTCACCCTTTTCCTACTCAGACCAATTATTCCTCATGTCTTAGTTTCCACGTTTCATAGGTTCATAGGTAGGTACTAGGCTATTGGCCCTAGGGCCTATATAAGCCTAGCCAAAGGTACCCTGGTTTTCGCCACCCAAGAAAATTATTTTCCTGTGCCCCTGTTGAGCAGAGCCACAGAAGTGATCCCTGGGGTGAATTTCCTATCTCCCATCCAATCATCAAGATTTTTCTTGAAGAGTGCTAATGAGGAGCTTTGTTTGATATAGATAGGCAGTTTGTTCCAGAGTATGGGAAGTCTCTGGGACAGGAATCTATCCATCCAGCATGTTCTGTTTATTGTGGTGACAAGGTTTAGGTCCCTAGAGCATGTAGCTCATAGGGATTGGGATTTCTTTAAGTGGAGCATGCCAAAAAGCTCTGGGTTTGACATAGCTTTGTGTGTTAGGCAGAGATTGCCTCTGAGTAGGCGATATGCAACGGAGTAAAGCTGCAGTTTTTTGATGGTCTGCATAGGGCATCTGTTTGAGGCTGGTAATCCTCTGTGAGGTATTTCTGTGGCCTTTCCAGTTGTTGTAGATGTCTTGTGAGGTACATACCAAAAGGGGCATTGTACTCTATAATGGGTCTAATGAATGACAAGTAGAAGGGAACAATGACCTCTTTTTTCCTGGATGAGAAACCTTTTGTGATGAGGTGTGCCATGTAGAAGGATTTCCTGACTACTGTGGTGATGTGATTATCAAAGGAGAGACTACTGTCCACCTGTGTCCCAAGGTCTCTTGTCACACTTCCAGCGTTGAGTAGACTACCGCCTATGTGGTAGTTCATGGGTACTGAGTTTTTACCAAAAGGGATGACAATGCATTTTTTGGCATTGAGCTGTCTCAGCGAGGCTCTTTTGTAGGATGTAAACATCTTTTTGAGTTTTGATTATGGCTCCTAGTTTGCAGTCATCTGCAAACTTCATTAGCCAAAGACCTTCTGTGTTGGCCTGTACTTCAGAGAAGTAGATACCAAACAGGAGAGGACCCAGGACTGAACCCTGTGGTACTCCACTTGTCACTGGTCTGAAGTTGGATTTGGAGTCTGCTACTTTCACAGTGTGAGTTCTGTCAGTGAGCCAGTTGGCAACCCATCTTGTGACATAGGGATTTATACCTAGTTTAGTGAGTTTATCTATAATTCCAGAGTGGGGGATGGTGTCGAAAGCCTTGGCAAGATCTAGATAGGCTGTGTGAACCACCTTACCCTCATCTACAGCTTTGGTGACTGTTTCAAAGAAGTCTATCAGGTTTAGGAGACATGATCTGCCTTTTACAAACCCGAACTGGGTGAGGTCCTGAGTTTGTAGATTACCAATGTCATTGTTTATAAGTTCCATGATGATACGTTCCATAGCCTTGCAGACCAGGCTTGTTAGGCTAATGGGGCGGCAGTTTCTGGGGTCTGTGGTGGCTCCCCCTTTGTGGAGTGGGATAACTGTCACTGTGCACCATTCAATGGGCACATAGCCTGAGGTGAGGCTATGATTGAACATGGTACTTAGGTGGGGTGCCAGTTTGTTCTGTAGTTCATGATGTAGAACACAGCTTGGGATGTCGTCAGGTCCCATGGATGCTGTGTTCTTGGCTTTGGATAGTGTGTTTTTTACCTGTGCAGCTGTGATTACAGGAACTTTGCATTCTTCTGGTATAGAGATGGGCCCTTTAGGGGATGACAGGGGGGTAAAGTTAGCACTGAACCTATCTGCCAGGATGTTGGCAATATCAGTTGGTTCTGTATATTTAGTGCCATTTTGCTGTAAGAGCAGATCTAAGTGTTGCCATTGAGATTCTTGACATAGCTATAGAATGGCTGTGGTTGTCTTTAGAGTCAGTGGCAATTTCGTTTTCATAACTAGCTTTGGAGGATTTTATGAGGGATCTTAGCTTCTTACTGAGGCTGACCAGGGAGTTTCTCCAATCATGGGATTTTACTCTTTTTTGCAACAGTTTCTTTCTTCTGTTGTAGAGTTTGTTTATGGCAGGGGACCACCAGATTGGCTTCCTTTTTTTTGGAGGATAGCATCTTGGTTCTGTTAGGGATTGCACGATCCATGCACTCGTGTAAGTGCTTATAAAGTGCATTTGTGTAGGATTCAGCAGTCATACCTCTATTGTCCATCAGCATGGGTGTTGTGAAGTTTGCCACTTCTGTCTTAAGAAGCGTGAATTTGGCTTTGGAGAAATTTTTTACTGTGGTTTCCCTAATAGGGAGTGGGGGAGGGATGTGGATGTCTAGGGTGATTAGCTTGTGGTCGGATCTGACCAAAGAGGAATTGACCTCTGATGTGGAGCACCGGTTGCCTATGTTGGTAATAACCAGGTCTAGGATATTGCTGCCCCTGGTGGGGGTGTGGATAAGTTGATCCATGGCATTGGAATTTATGAATTCCAGAAAACGTTGAGCACAAAAGTTGGTACATGAGTAGTTTTCCCAGTTAATGGTAGGGTAGTTGAAATCGCCCATTATTAGGGTGTTAGGTTGTACCCTAATATTTTCCAGTATATTAAGAAATGAGGAGTGGGAATCCTGGGGCATGATGGGGGATCTGTAGCAAGCTACAATTTGGATTGGGGTCTTGCCCAGAGTTAGTTGCACTTGGATAATCTCGGATGCATTATGCTGAGCAACTAGCCTGGAGGTGTGGATATCCTTAATGAATATGGACATGCCTCTGCCTTTAGTGTTTTGGTCCAGGTTAGGTGGCCGAAAGGTGTGGTATGAATTATAGCCTGGTAATGCAGGGGTACTCTCTGGAGCCTTGAACCAGGTCTCTGTCACTGCACAGATATCGATGTTCTCCATTTTAAGGAGTGCCTCGAGTGAGTGCATTTTGAGGTTTAGACTTCTAGCATTGAGTATCAATACCCTCAGATTCTTCTTGCCTGTACCTGTTAGGGTGGTGAATTTGTCATTTGAACCTTGCCTAAAAATGGCACTATAGGGATGGCTAGAGCCTTAGCCAGTATCCGGAATCCCATGGGCTACAGGTGCAGGCCATCTCTGGCAAAGCATCGTGATTTGTCGATCATGTCATCCCAGGCAGACAGATACTGGATCCACTAAGAATGACACCAGAAGCTTAGCCAATTGTTGAAGTCAATCATTTTGTCCTTGTACTGTGGTATCATTCTGGGTGATGGCAGGGTGCTACTCAGTGCAAGGGTCATACCTGCCTGGGCTACAAGATCGGATGTTTCCATCCATTTTTTTACTTATTTTTGTATACTCTGTAGAGCTTTTTCACTTGGATCTACTGCTAAATTTCTTAGCACATGCTGAGTTATTAGTAGTGATATAATTTATATCATGCTAATTCTCCCTAAATGGGTGAACATTTTGTTGTCCCCTCTAGCCAACATCTTCTGCATATTCACCCTTGTATCGGTCAAGTTGTTCTCAAAAGTTATTTCTCCTGACATGACAATGTTTAGACAATGAATTTAGACATTACACTTCCTGAATTTCCCATGTCCTCTTTTCCCTTCAATCTTCCTGGTCTAACAAGAACATATTCTTCTTACTGCATCTCATTCCTGAGTTTGACTCAGACCAGTTAAACATGGGAAAGTACTCTTGCCAAGGCCTCTCACTTCAGATAAAATAATATCATCTACATTAAGTAAAAATTCTAAATTCATATTTCTGTATTCCATTAATGTGGCTAGTTGTTTCTTTAACCTCAAATACTAATTCATTGATTACCAGAGTGAATAACCATTGGAATGATAGACATCCCTGCCTTGTTGCTCAAATTCTTCAACAATTTACATCACCATATCTGTTTACCATTATCTCTACCTCTGCTTGGACATGGATTGCTTTGACCTATTCTAGGAATCTATATCCCACTTGTTTCCTATTCAGAAACTTACAAAGGACGGCCCAGCCAACAATGCAAAAGGATTTTTCCAGGACAAAGAGGACTATGTCCCATTTCCTTCATCATTCCTTTCTTATCCTTACATGAACTGGGCTGACCTTTATCTACTTTCCTTTGTCCGTCTCTTTCTAAATAAATCTGTTTAGCTTTCATGAATAAGCTGTGGTAGTATATCTGTGCTCTCCACTAATATTTTAGATAGGGTCATTGTACCTGAATTTATTACTTTCTAAATAAATCTGTTTAGCTTTCTTGAATAAGCTGTGGTAGCATGCTATCTGTGCTCCCCACTAATATTTTAGATAGGGTCATTATACCTGAATTTATTACTTTCTAAATAAATCTGTTTAGCTTTCTTGAATAAGCTGTGGTAGCATGCTATCTGTGCTCTCCACTAATATTTTGAATAAGCTGTGGTAGTATGCTATCTGTGCTCTCCACTAATATTTTAGATAGGGTCATTATACCTGAATTTATTACTTTCTAAATAAATCTGTTTAGCTTTCTTGAATAAGCTGTGGTAGTATGTTATCTGTGCTCTCCACTAATATTTTAGATAGGGTCATTATACCTGATGGGGTCATTATACCTGATAGGGTCATTATACCTGATGGGGTCATTATACCTGAATTTATTACTTTCTAAATGAATCTGTTTAGCTTTCCTGAATAAGCTGTGGTAGTATGCTATCTGTGCTCTCCACTAATATTTTAGATGGGGTCATTATACCTGATAGGGTCATTATACCTGATAGGGTCATTATACCTGAATTTATTAGAGAGATCAGCTTGTAATCTCATGCCTCATTTTGGCATCATACTTCTTAGTGATCAAGACTGACATTGCCCTTGTCATGAATTTGGGAACGGTCCCTAACCGTTCTGATCTTCAAAACTTCTCCACTAGTACCTGACTAATCGATTCCAGTTATAAAATTCCAGTAGGTAGGAGTCAGGGCCGCTGTTTTTTTTTTTTTCTTTCTTTCATTTGGCAATTTGTCTAATTTTATTTCTCCTTGTAAATAACCACATTTACAGCTTATTGCTTTTCCTTTTTAATGTAATACCTTTCCCATACCCACTGCATTACCTCCCTCCTCCCCTTTTCTGCTTCCTGTATAGGTTTTGCTAGAATCTTCTGTAGGTCTCTCTGATTTCCTTACCTCCTCACATTATTTGTCCAGCCTTCTTTCTTCAGTATCTTTGCCATTGTTATTTATGTATTTTACCACTAGTTGTCTCTCTGTCACTCCCTATCCAAGTATTATCTTCAGTACCACAGTTCAATCTCTGTTCCTGGTCTGTAATTCAGTTCTTACTGTTATTTCCTTCCGTATTAATTTCTTTTTATCTTCTACTATTCCAAATGTTCTGGATTTTTAACAGTGACTTTTCCAACTTCTTTATCACTCACACTGTGTCTTTGTATTCATTGAGGATATATCCTTCTGCTTCTTTCCTCCTTCTTTCATTATTTTCTCCAACTGCTGCCTTAAGCCCATCTCATTTGTGTTCCTCCACTTCTTCTCCATCTATTTCATTTTTCATTACTACCTCTCCTTTTATAACTGCAACTTGTTCCTCTCATCATGTTCCTTCCATTTATAACTTGTCCATCTCCAGTGTTTGCATCGCTCTCCTTACTCTTCAAGTTTCTCTGTGTTTTCTATCCTCTACATCTTCTTCTTCCAGAATTCTTTGCAGCTTGTTCTCTTTTAAAAAGAGTTTCAGATAAATGTGTATACTATTGCTTCCAGGTACGTTCCTCAAAATTTCCCTCCACCCCCCCTCCTTTACCCATGCTTACTTCCAGATCCTGCTTTATTTTCCTGTTTTATTTCCACACCCCAAACTGTCTACCCTTCTGCAACGCTTTTATGGTAAAATTGCCAACCCCTGTAATTTACATCATATCCTTCTTGAAAACTCACATACCTCAAAGAATCTCGAGATGTTTTTTTCATCTTTAGATGGGGCGTATGAGATTCACATTGTCCATCAGGTTCCATTTTACCTTTACTGGCAGACTAACTTCCTTATGCACACCTTCTGTGTCATTACCAGCAATCTGATCACATATTAAAATGTATTAATGCCACCCCTTTTTCTCACCGCCCACTTTGTTATCCCATTCTCCCTCCTGTTTTCTAAACTCGGGATTTGTCTCCCTCTCTTACTCAGCTTTTGTTTTCTTTTTTCTTAGTGTGGGCCTATCTCCCCTTCAATCCAACCCATATCTGCATGTCTTAGTTTCTTTTTAATAAGTCTAGTCGATCTTCCCCTCACTGTTCCTTATAACTCTGCTGCTCCTGTTCTTCTCATTTCCTACCCCTCCCTCCTCTCTTCAACCTGTACTCTTGCCTCTTACTCCATTTGCCTCTGATCACCATATTCTGTCTACCAGATTCTCCTTTTGAAAATATCACTCTGTCTTTTGGTTAACACCTATGCCTGGAACCTTCATTTAGTCCCATAGTATGGCACGGTATATTGTACACCAGTATGTGTTCTGTTCTGTATTTGGTCAATGTGTGCTGTATTTTTTTTTTCCCTGGCAATTAGAGAAATACAGGTCACTGCTGAAAATATGTTTTGTTTCCAAAACCCACACAATAATGTTAGCAAAGATAGGAGCTGAAGAGGGCCCCATAGCCACACCTTTCATTTGCTGAAATAATTCTCCCTCAAAGTATATGAAGTAGTTTTTAGCACCATATCCATGTTTTGATTAATGATGGTTAATATCAAAGTGGGACAGAAATGTATCCTGCGTTATGGTATTGTGAAAGCATTCCATGCCAATGTTGTTGGGGATGTACATAAATAGCACAGTGGAACTTCTTACATTTGAAAAGAGTTCCATGGCATTAATTATCTGGATGAATGGTTAAATCCATGTCCATTTTACACAAGGTTCAGGGATCTTTCCTCAACTGGTGTGGGAAGTGGAGTGATGAGAGGTAATCAAGGGCTATGGTTATACCATTAAACCAAGAAATGGAGAGGTGATAAAAACTGGCCTGCTGTTTTTGGCCCATTTGGCCTGAGTGATAAACTGTGATCCAAGCTTACCTTTGTATGCAAAATTAATCATAATGTAAAACCCATACAAGATAACTACAGTGCAGAGGTAATGCTAAAATGAGTCAAATTCAGTTATGACAAAATGTGGGACTTGCTCACAATGTAGGTACATCCTTGATAGTGTAAGCACCACTGATGCAACATATACAAGGGTTATCATATGCAAGGACAAGCTTATTGTGGCACTAATGCGGTGTTCCACCTCACCATTTGATTATCTTGCCTTTCATTTTACATGGGAAAACTTAGGCAGTATTACATATATATTTTCATATATTTTCTTCTCAAACCTAATGACTTGAGTGAGCTTTTCTTTACAGTGCAGTTATTATCAGTATCACAGAAGTGGAGGATTCTAATTTAAAATTCAGCATTAATAGATGCTTTTTAACAAAGCACCATTAAAAGTACAAAAACACCAAGTATACAGAGATAGAGTACTAGATTAAACAAAGAGGCAATTAAACAAGTTAAAAGAAACAGATTATGGCAGCAATAAGTACAAAAATACTTTTATTAACATGGATGTACATTAAAGGAAAAAGATAAGTAAACTGGACAAGTGGATGAGCTAAAATCATGAAATCACCTGAAGATGTAAATTAGGATATGGGAACTATGATGATTATAAATAGGAAACACAGGCGTAAAATTCTGTAACAAATCAAGAAGTGGCAAGAGAAAATAAGACATGGAGCTGCCTCACTATAAACTGCTCAGGAATAACATGAGAGCTATTTAATGATGTCCCTCATCTTTACTCCAAATAAAGACCGATTAACTCAATTTCAACTCAAACCAAAACAAAATAAATTTAATTGACATTTGTTAACTGGGAAAGTCCAACTGGGCATCACCCTTTTTCAAAGGAGGCCCAGGGAGAAAATATCCACATAACATGAATAAGAATAAAAATGTGTTACAGTGCATGACAAATATTTATAAGGAATATGACAATATAAGCAGTAATAGTAAAATTATAACTCTAAGTAAAAAAAAATAAAGAGGAGACAGAATAAAGACGATAACGGAGAAACAACAGGAAGGTAGTAGGAAAACAGTAGAACTAAAGCAGGGGAGGGGTTCAAGTTGGATGATTACAGAGACAAGACCAGGTACTATTTGGGTGTAATTTTAGTGTTTTCTTAAATTCGTGATCATACAAGATATTTCTCAGGGGCAATGGAAGCATGTTCCATTGGGAGGCAAGAGAAGATCTGAAGAGATACTGTTCAATTGATTTTTTTAGGTTTGTAGATTTGTAGTAGGTGTTGATCACAGCTTCTGAGAGATCAAGGGGAGTGTAAAGAGAAATAAGAGCAGAGATATTAGGGCAAGTGGAAGGTTTATTCAAGATAGAATAACTAGAAGTTCAGAAAATAAGAGTTGATTAGAAAACTCTAGCCAGCTAAGTGTCCTCAGAGCTGGACAATAATAATATTTAAAAGACATGTTAGCAGCGAATCTGGCTACTTTGTTGTAGGTAGATTCTAATTTGGAAAGAAGAGAAGACTGTAGATTAGTTAGGATTTGCGAGCCATAAAAAAATTAGGAAGGAGGTAGGCATGGGTGAGTGAGATTCTATAGTCAGAGGTGAGGAACATATTATTTCTATACAATAAACCAAACATTTGGTGTGTTTTCTTAATACAGTGATGTACATGTAGATCAAATTTCAGCTGATCATCTATGGTCACACTAAGGAGTTTAGTATGGGTTTCAGGGGTAATGAAAATGTTATTTAGTGAGGAGATGGTAAATGATGATTTCAAGTGGTAGAGGGATTTTGGGAGGAAAAGGAGGGGCTTTGTCTTTTTAGGATTAAGAATGAGTTGATTGTTAGATAGCCAGGCTTCAGTAAGGTTAAAGGATTTTTGAGTAATAGTTAGTAGGTCTATAGGGTTATCAGCAAAAGAGATGATAGTGGATTAATCAGCATACTGAATAAGTCAAAATTAGTTAGCTTATGACATTCTTTGAATTTATGTGGTCAAGACAGATAGGAGGAAAATCTTTGGATACATACTGGACTGTGATCACTTAAGCAGTCTGGGATGGACTCAGGGTAGTGATAGAAGTGAGGATTAGAGACTAGAATCCAATCAATAATGGAGCTCATATTAGTAGGTTTATGCTAGAAGTAGGAGAGTTAGAGCAAATGGTAAACCAATTAATATTGAAATCACCAAGTATTCTGGTCTCATTGGGTATATTATCAGACATCCAATGAAGATATATTCTAATAATTGAATGTTATTCCCGGGGGAATGTAAATGCTAACTACTGTTAAACTTTTGTGTTTATTAAGTTTAAAATCAGCAACGATGTGTTCAGCTCCGTGAAAAGAGGGATGTGGTATGGAAGAGGGGTAAGAGTCGGGAAATCAGAGTATACAATGGCAATGCCTCCACTTTTTTATATGTTCTGTCATAGCATATAACGTTGTAGCCAGAAGGAAGAAATTCTTTTTCATTGTTATATGGTTTTAGTCATGTTTCAGACAGAGTAACAATGTTTGGAGAACATTGGTCTATCCAAGAGTGAAAGTCAGATGGCTTATTAAGGATACTGTGAATATTAATGGAGTAGAGGGTTAGAAGAGTGCAAAGTAGTTGGATGGTCAAAGGAAATAGTGAATATCTTATGGCTGGGACCAGGGTTTGGAAGAATGTCCCCAGAGAGTAGTACAGTTTTGAGAGGGTGAAAAAGAAGTGTAATATAGGGAGAGAAATAGAATAATTTGTGCTTGATTCTGTTAAGTGGGGAGCTCAAGAGAGGCAATTTAATTTTAGGGAGACCAAATTCAGTAAAAGAAAGAGGATGATATGGGAGAAGAGTAATGGGAAATTGAAAATGTAGTGTAGAGAGAAGAAGTGGGAAAACAAGGCTGAAAATCTAGCGGACTGTGATAAGAGGTGAGAGTGGAAAGGTATATAAGAATAAAGGATGTAATTAAAGACAGAAGATGAGACAAGAAGGGAGAGAAAAACACAGTGTAATGAAAGGAAAGGGTAATACAAAAAAGAGTACTGGGTGTGTGAAGGGAGAAGGATTGTAAAATAGGTAATAATATAGAGGGGAGGAAAGTAGAGGGTGGAGAAAGTAGTAATATGTGAAGTTGAAGGTGGGGCTAAGGAAAAAGAGCAAGGGCTAGATAGGATAATGAGCAAAGGAAGTGAGGGGGAGGAGGGAGGAATCAGCATGGTTACCTATAACGGAAAATTGATTAGGGGGTGGGTGCGAGTGGGGGCAGGTTAGGGTAGTGAGTGAGCCTGAGTGCAGCGAGGGCAAATGGAGTGGGTAGAACCAAGATGAAAAGACAGAAATCTATAGAAACAATCAGCAATGTAGAAATACCTCCAACCATAACCAACTTTGGGACTGCAGATAAATATAACAGAGTAAAAACAAGACTAGCAGGTGCTTGTTGATTCCAGAGAACATGTTCAGGTATGAAGACCAATTATTTAAATGTGAGAAGCAGACTAAAGTGTAGTTATAACATAAAGCAGATAGCTAATTGAAATAAATGCTATATATTGTGGAGGTAACATCTAAAACCAGTGTCATATTTGAGAACAACTGTACATTAAATGACTATGACGTGCAGAACTGTCAGTAAAAAAAGAATGCTAAGAAAGCAGATTTAAAGGGAAAGGAATATACCACTAGATATCAAAGAAGGGGGGGACGCTACAGATAGCTTCTCGGCAAATGTGCACAACTCACAAACTAAACTACAGCAAATATGTCAAATAATAAGTAGATAAACTCCCAAAGGAGAGCGTACATTGATTTAAAGGGACTCCTTAGATGGGTAAGTAACCTATGCAGAAGGGGTACAGAAAGCAACACTGATTAAGGACACTCTTGCCAGCTGGGAGACAAATAAGATATTGATTTAAAGGGACTCCATAGATGGGTAAGCATCTATGCATAAGGGGTACAGAAAGCAGCACTGATTAAGGACACTGTTGCCAGTCAGGATCCAAATAAGAGATTGATTTAAAGGGACTCCTTAGATGGGTAAGCGATCTATGCAGAAGGGGTACAGAAAGCAGCACTGATTAAGGACACAGTTGCCAGCTGGAATCCAAATAAGAGCTAAGCATAAAAAACAGCCAGCATCACAGAAAGCAAACATACTACCAGACGACCAAGTAGGTCGAACAGTGTATTGACACAATATTACAACATAAATATTGCAGCACTACAATAGTCATAAAGAAAACATTTCCAGGTATATGAGTAATATTATGGTAGTAAAACCAATAAGGAGAGGTTAATTACATAACAATAAGTACATGGAGTGCACACTGTCCAAGGACTATAACTTGGCGTTCCGGGGAAAATTACATTAAAAAAATACTGTCCAAAAAACAAGTATCAATAATTGCCAATATACTAAAAGCCTTCTAGAAGGAGACAATCACCCTAATCCTAGCCCCATGTATTACAAAGCACATTAAGATAACTCTCTTCCACACACTACTCTAACCCTACAATGGTTAACCCCCAACCCCAGTAATCTATCTTTTGCTGTCCTAAATATTAGAAGCATAAAAAATAAAATTGTTGAACTACATGCTTGGGTTACCTAACATAAGTTGGATATTCTTCCTATAACTGAAACTTGGCTTAACCCAAGCATAAACAGCTCTACAATTACACCTCCCCAGCTATATCATCATTGGTAATGATTGTATAAAGAGGAAAGGGGTGGTATTTCTTTAATATTTCCCAACAACTACCACATTTACCCTTACAACAAACCAACACCAAAATTCGGCTCAACAGAGCTTCTTATTACTTACCTGAAATTAAACAATTATAAGCAAATATGTATTAGAGTTCTTTATATGCCTCCTGGAGACAATGCAGCTATACTGGAAAATATCCAGCAATGGATACCCATAACAATTCTACAAGAAAAAATACTGCTAGGTGATCTGAATGTCAACTGGTTGAATATAACCTCTAACTCCCCTACATATAGTTTGAACTTATTTGGTTTTACATAGCTACTTAGCCTCACACATTATAGCAAGACATAAAATTCCCTATTAGACTGGATCCTGGTAACAGTCGCTAGCAAATACACCACCACAGGCACTATGTCAGACTGTCTCAGTGATCATCTCCCAGTCTATACAACCAGACATCTCACACTTCCACTTAAACAGCATGTTTATAGAACAACTCACGACTTTTCCAAGTTTAACCCAGAAATGTTCATTACTACACTATTATCTATTAAAAGGAAGGAACTTTTTAAAAAGCCTCCCCTTAGATGATGCTGTAAATAAATTCAGTACAACTTTCCTGAATACTCTGAATAGCCTTGTACCTCTTAGAAGGAGGAGGTTAAAAACAAATAATGCAATTTAGCTGTCAAAAAATAGTAGAATATTAATGCAGGATAGAGAAAAAGCATGGAAAGAATGGTAAAAATATAAAACACCACAATGTCTTGAAAATTTATAAATGCTTCACAACTGTAAAAAAAAGCAAATTAACAAATCAAAAATATATACAATAATAACTTTTAGAAAAGTAGTAAACACAACCCTAAAAAATTCTGGAGAGCAGCCATTAAAAAAATCTTGCATCCTGGCCATTAATTAAACCCTAATCCCTCTCCCAATAACTCATCAATCAAAACTGCAATACAATTCAGCTCTTATTTCATAGATAGTATAGCATCTCTAATTAAGGGTTTTCCAACATCTAATCTTAACCCTGCCCAGCAGCCACTTTCACCTTCAAACCTGTAATCAACATCCCATATAAAACTACTCAAACAAACCCAAACCATGCTCTGCTTCAGTTCAGCCTTTACAAACCTTAGCCCATCGAAGTGCCCTGGTATCATGCCACCCAACGTTAGTTCCCAGTGCCTCTATAAAGTAGAGCCACTGGAGTGATCCCCGGGGGTGAACTTTCAATTTCCCATCCACTCATCAAGATTTCTCTTGAAGAGGGTCAGTAAGGTGCTATGCTTGACATGTATGTGAAATATATTTCAGAGCATGGGCAGTCTCTGGGTTATGAACCTGTTCCTCCAGCATGTTCTGTTGATTGTGATAATGAGATTGAGGTCTCTGGAGCATGTGGTGTGGAGGGATTGGGATGTCTTTAGATTTAGCATTTCTAACAGAGCTGGGTCAGACATGGCTTTGCAAGTCAAGCATAGATCGCCTCTTAGTAGACAATATGAGACAGAGGATAGCTTGAGTTCTTTGAGTCTGTCCATGTAAGACATGTGTTTTAGGCCTAGGATCCTCTTTGTGAGGTACTTTTGTGGCCTTTCCAACTATTGGATGTGTCTAGTGATGTACATGCCATATGGGACATTATACTTGATGATTGGCCTAATGAGGGAAGAGTAGAGATAGATGATGATCTCCTTCTTCCTGGATGCAAAACCCTTGGTAATAAGATGTGTCACATAGAAGGACTTTCTGACCACAGTGGCAAAGTGGTGGTCGAAGGAGAGGTTGCTGTCAACCTGTGTCCCCAGATCTCTTATAATGTCTTTAATGTTCAGTGGGCTCCCATTGATGTGGTAATTAGTGGGAACAGAGTTTTTCCCAAAGGGGATGAAAAGTCATTTTTTGGCATTAAGCTTAAGGCCATGGTTTTGACACCAGTCATTGGTCTCAGTTGATGACCTGACAAGTAAGTACATTAATATAGCAGCTGACAGCATTGACTACCCTGTCTCAATCCTTACAAATAGGTCAGCCCAGGAATACCAAGCTCCCACTCTCTGGAAAAAGTCAATATTATTGTTCTGCACATAGGAAGAAATGCAACCAACATTAGTAACTTTAAACATATAGCAACCATAGCTACCCTTTACAAAATAATTGAAAAATGCATTAAAAAACAATTGCTAAACTACCTCCTGCAGGAAGAATTCCTACCCCCACACAACATGGCTTTCCTCTTCCAAACGTACTAACACTGCCTGTCTAACCAAAATACATACTGTAAATAAAGCTAGAAATAATGGCAACTACTCTCCAACTAATTTCTAGATTTGTCTAAAGCCTTGAACACAATTTAGCAATGCAAACTTCTAGTTCAAATGTCCTCATTAGGTCTCTTTCTCTCAGCCCACCCCTGTATGGTTCAAAACCTACCTGACAATACATATCAGTCAGTAAAATGGTACTCCACCCCTCTCCATACCTCCCAGTCACCACAGGTGCACCACAAGGATATATCCTTGGTCCCTCCTTTTTAACATTCTCACTAACAGCCTTCACACATTCGCATAACAGGCCTCCCTAACACAATACTGAGATGAATCCACCCTCATTCGCACATCTGACAAGAAACACCTCCAACAATTACTCAGGAAGCTTTAAAAACAACAGAACCATGGCTTTCTAACTCGCAACTTATGCTCAATCTTAAAAAAAGAAAAAAAAGCTACTTTTTTCCCCAAATCCATCTCCCACTGGAAAAATTAATAAATAAATTCCTATCTCTTGATAATATAGTCATTTAAGTCACTTCAACTAGCAAATTATTAGGGATGGTAGTGGATGATAACCTGAAATGTGACCTGTGTATACAAAATTTCATAAGAAAATCTCAACAAAAGCCAGGGATGCTTTACAGAGCCAAAAACTTTCTCACCGACACAACTAAAGCTACACTTGCTGCTACTCATCTCCATCCCACACTTCTTTATGGCTCTCCTGTCAGTACTAACTTTCAGATATCACAAAAATCAAAACTGGAACAATATTATAACAAAGCTGCTAAATTTGCAGCCAATATCCCTTCCATAACTCATCACTGTATAGCACTAAAAAGCCTAAATTGGTTAGAACTACCCCATCAGCTAACATACACCGGATCTCACCACCTACAAAATTATCCGGAATCCATCTGCTTGTCCAGCACTAAATAACATTTTACACAGCTTTGTCCCAGTCAGTTGTTATGATCCAATGACCATAAACTCCATTCTGTCCACAAACCTATGAAATGCACTGGCATTTTGTACTCTGACCATGTTACTAAGGGCTGGAACTCCTTCTTTGTATCCATCAGGTCAATACCCTCCCTCCCATCCTTCAAAACCATTCTGAAAGACTTCCTAGCCTAAAGCTGGCTCTCTCCTTGCTCCAGGATAAACTATATCCCTAAATGTGAACAAATACATATACTTTCCTTACATCTCCATACTTTCTCTTCTTCACTCACTTCTTTACTTATATCAATTTCTCTCCCCTGACTTTCTCTCTAATTATACCATAAGTCTGCTTTTTTCTCACTTCCTATTGTAATTCCTGTTTGTATTATACTAACTTACCTTTAACTTCTCTATGAATTGGCAAACATTTCTGTTAGATCATTGTCATATAACTTGTATTTATTCTTCACCAAAGTATGTCTAATTTAGTATAATTATTTAAACTGCAGCTGTTTTTTTTTTTTTGTATTATTTTAAAAGACTGTAAAATTGTTGGTCTTAAAATGTTTTGTAATACTTCGGAGCTTTTCTCCATGTTCCTCCAGTGAAAATGGGCTCCTACCCAGTTGGACTTTAACAATAATCAAATATCAATAAATAAATAGAACTGATCACTGGCAACTCAGTTAGTGACACAAACATGGAGGACAGCAACTGAGATATCCTTGCACAAAATGAAGAAATGAAAAAAATGAAGGTAAACAGAGGACTGACAGCCTGGCAACAATAGCGGACAAATGCATGGATAAATCTTGTGTAGAGCATCATTACATTTGTAGAGAAGACCGATCTCCATGACAGCAAGCAATATAAGCTCCTGTCCATAAGAAAATGTCAGTCAGACTAGCCCCAGTTTTATGAGTAGTTTACATGTGGACTTCACAGGGAATGTCAGACAATATAGGCTACTGATTTATGCAAGGCCTTTGACATAGTCCAACACAGAAAAATGATATGAAACCCGAAAACCAAGAATAAGAAACTTAATAGCTGAATGCTTTAATGGTAAGACACAAAAGGTTCAGGTGTGGGGTAAAGTACCTGGAATTATGAAAATGATTAGTAAAGTACCAAAGAGGTGTGTCCTGGCTTCAGATATGATTGTGACAGACAGATCTGTGGGTATACAGAACACAAACGTCCTCTTTTGGAAGAAGGAGTGATAGGTGTAGCAGTAGAGGAGGGAGAACAGTGTCTAGCAAAGGATTTAAAAAGGCAAATGAGCAGAGAGCTGATATTTGAGGATCAATGCAAACAAATACTGCACTTACATTAAGTCAAATGTATTACCGTGGAGGAATAGATGTGATGATAACAGAGCAGAGAAATGTTATGACAGTCTTGGTCACACCTTGACTTGTTTATTGAGAGTAGAGAGTGAAAAGACAGGGCGTTATCATAATGAATGCTTGGGTACACTTAGCATTCTCAAGAAAATAGATTCCAGAAGTAAAGAGGTAATGCTTCCATGTTACTACATCTTGGTTAGTCCACATCTTGAGTGCTGTGTGGAGTTATAGAGGCCATGTAAGAAAAGGGAAACAAGGCTGCTAAAAGGAATCCATAGGAAAACTACTGGAAAGATCTATGGGCGAGAGTCAAAGAAATATGACCTTTTAGTAGAGGAGCAATCATTCTTCTCATAGAAGAGAAATACTAGGGGGACATGAAATTGATACTCAAGGTCATGAAAGGGAGATATGAGAGTCATTCTTAACAGAAAAAAACAGAGTGGAGAAAGGGGGTGCAGGCCACAGAATATAGTGGATAACTATTTTGTTAATCTCAAACTACTTTTTTACATAAAGGGTTTTAGACATCAAGGATGATTCCACCGTGGAAAGGGAATCTAAAAATGCATTAAGGAAGGCAGAGTCAGGTGGAAAAAGGTTAAGGGGAAGGTAAGGATGGAGGGGAGATATAATGTGAAGGCACTTAGAAGGGCATACAAGAAAGGCATATTGTCTCCTGCCTTTTTGCAAATATAATGTAAGCCAATAAGCAGCTTTCAGTCATTTCCACTTTAGTTCATGTATTTTTTGTTGCATGTCTGATACTGCTTGCAACATACATGTCCACGTCTTTGCTTCAATGTAAGATGACATGTTGTATACAATATCACGTTTTCAGTTGTAAAGCAGCATGCATTTATAAGTATATTGTAATGGTAACAGAATGAACTTATTTCACTGCATCACTATGAACCGACACCACTGGTTAGTAAGGAAACTCAAATAACAATAAATACAAAAATGGTGCTAACTTTCTAGAATACAGAAAGTTGTTGCTGTCTCATTTTAATATCGAGACAGCATCTTGACAGTTGAAAGAAATGTATATATTATTGTGAACAGAAAAGAGACAGTGTGCAAATCCAGGATATATTTTACATATTACATATTATGTATTTTATATATATATATATATATATATATATATATATATATATATATATATATATGTGTGTGTGTGTGTGTGTGTGTGTGTGTGTGTGAGGAATACCCCTGTTGCATCATGTTGTTTCTAGCTGAACTTGTTGCAATAAACAAGAGTATAGTTCTGTATGGTGTTCAAATTCTATGTAACAGTGAAGGCCTTTACAGAATTAAAAAGCATTTCTAGATATCCTCTAAGGGCACGTTGGTGACAGCTGAAGTAATTGTTTTCAGGTCTGGTTTCCCATTTCCCTTTTATATTTCACAGTAGCTCAGCAATTGTGTCCTTTGTCCTAATAGAGAGAGGATATTAGTTGCTTGTTAATTAAAAGACCTCAGGCCTTAATGGAACAATCCTACTTTTCTTTCCTGTGGCTAAGGTCAAATGTTATTCCCTGCAGATAAAGTAAAGACATTCACGAAGGCACTTCCTTGTCACTCATTCTACGATTGCTAGTTTCTGCTCCCTAGAGGGTATTAACCTTTGAATTATAAAGGTATTATTTTCTTTTTTTTCCCTGTTCGCCATGCTTGTGAGTGATGCAAACAAGTCATTTTGATGGTGTTTGCAACAGATTATGTAGATACCTGCCAGGCTTTTCATATGAACAACCACAATAAAATGTGGCAAGCAGATCTTTTTCTTTATTTTTTTATTTCATTTCACAGATAAGCCTTTAATTGCACTGTGTACTAGGCTGCTAATATCAGATTCTTAGAGGAAAAAAAGTGCAGTGACAGACTGCTCCTTTTTTGGGGGAAAAGTAAGCTAGGTAGCCTGCATTAGTAATAATAATATCCATTTGTTAAACAGGTACAGCCACTGGACATACATTACCTTTTAAGGAGTGACCCATAAACATTATCTGGTTAACTGACTTGTGCAGGGTTACACAGTTGGCAAATGAGGGCTGGGGGAAGCAAAATCTGTACCAAAGGAAACCCAGCTCACAGTCAAAGCACAATCTCCTTAAATGTATTACCAGCAGTATTATATAGTAATTATCAACAAAGATTTCTTGCTTTAAACTTAATACTGTACTTATATGTTAATATTGCATATCTTTTGCTAGTAAATACCTTAAGGTAACTCTGTTAATATTCATGTTGGAATAAGGTAAAATATTCCTTAGCTATCAATCAGCTAAAGGCCATTTCTAGGTTTTATAGGTTCATAGGTGTGTACTAGGCTAATGGCCCTGGAGCCTTTACAAGCCTAGCCCATAGCATTACCTTGGCATCGTGCCACTCAACCTTAGTTCCCAGTTCCTCTGTCGAGTAGAGCCACTGGAGTGATCCCCGGGGTGAATTTTCTATTTCCCATCCACTCATCAAGATTTCTCTTGAAGAGGACCAGTGAGGTGCTCTGCTTGATATGTATGGGAAGTCTATTCCAGAGCATGGGCAGTCTCTGGGTTATGAACCTGTCCCTCCAGCATGTTCTGTTAATTGTGGTAATGAGGTTGAGGTCTCTGGAGTGTGTGGTGCAGAAGGATTGGGATTTCTTTAGGTGTAGCATTTCTAACAGAGCTGGGTCAAACATGGCTTTGTAAATCAAGCAGAGATCTCCTGTAAGTAGGTGAAATGAGACAGAGAATAGTTGACACTTTTTGAGTCTGTCCATGTAGGACAAGTGTTTAAGGCCTAGGATCCTCTCTGTGAGACACTTTTGCGGCCTCTCCAGTTGTTGCAGGTGTCTAGTGAGGTACATGTCAAATGGGGCATTGTACTTGATGATTGGCCTAATGAGGGAAGAGTAGAGGGAGACAATGACCTCTTTCTTCCTGGATGCAAAACCCTTAGTAATGAGATGTGCCACATAGAAGGACTTTCTGACCACAGTGGCAATGTGGTGACCAAAAGAGAGGTTGCTGTCAACCTGTGTTCCCAGATCTCTTATAATGCCTTCTGTGTTCAGTGGACTACCATTGATGTGGTAATTCATGGGAACTGGGTTTTTTCCAAAGGAGATGATGACACAATTTTTGGCATTGCGCTCAAGGCCATGTTTCTGACACCAGTCGTTGGTCTCAGTGAAGCCTTTCTGTAGGATTTCAACATCACTTGGGGAGTTAATAATGGCTCCCAACTTGCAATCATCTGTGAACTTTGTCAGACAGAGTCCCTTCGTGTTGTCCTGGACTTCTGAGAAGTAGATACCAAACAGGAGAGGACACAAGACCGATCCCTGTGGGACTAATAATTCTTTACAAGAAGGAACTGAAGACTAGTTGTCTATGTTATACTGAAGCCAATAAAAATAACAATAGAGAGAAATAATCTGTTGCAATAAATGATTTTTATAAAGTCAGATGTACAAATAATGTGTGTCATTTAACAGAAGAGTGTTTATATTTCTAATAATGCTCTTTGCACACAATTTATCACACATCATATAAATCCTATAACTCTGAACGTGTGCTGAATCATGATAAACTGAAAAGATCATTCAAATTAAAGATTACATGTTGGATTTCATTACAAATACCAACTGAATGCACTCTGAAAAAAAAATGAAATACATGTCCACAACTCAAGACAATGTCCAGTCTTAACAAGGGGTACATGCAAGATTTCATCAGTGAATACTGCTTCTGTTGCCTTTCAGTACCTTAGTGGAAAATGATGGTCAGAAAATAGAAAAGACAGCAGCTTTATCATACATTGGCTTAAATGCCACACATTAACACATAAAATGCCACACATTAACACAATCATTGTTGTCACTATAACTTGCCAGTATTAGTTTGCATTTATTCTATCTTAAAATATAACACAGGGAGCATCTATAATGGTGCAATATATTTTAGTTAAAGTGTTTTCTTGTAGAACAGTTTTGTACATGGGATATAAGGTACATGATGACCTCAGCACTGACTGGGCCTGCATTTCCTAGAATCTAGGCTTTCTGTGAGGATCTAAAAATACTATAGTGTATACTTTAATGTTTTTTTTTCAGTTAGCTAATACTTGGCAATCAGTTTACTTTTGATCTGACTTTTTTAAAGCTTTTTGTGGAATATATGTTTAACTATTAAATATATATTCAATGAAATCAACTCCATTGGGAAAGGAGGCATATAATATTGCACACCATTAAGAGGAGGAAAAGTACATTTTTGCAAGGGGCAAAGAGCTCCAGATTAGGTGCCACAATAGCTATCTCCTCTTCTGCCTGGGGGCTCTTTCTTAAGAGCTTGAAAGAGGCCAGAAGACAAAAAAGCACAAAGCTAGCTCAAACTTTTCTTGTCAAAAAGTCAATACAGGAAAAAGATTAATTTCTCTCCTATTCTTTGTAAAATATCCTCTTTGTTAGTGATACCTGCCCAGTTCCATTTCTCCCTATTAGAAGCCAATCACCTGTCTTAAGAGGTGGATGGATACCCCTAAAATGAGCCTTCAAAAGCCCTAAGGATGGACTAATTATTGCCTTCTATAAAGCTCTGGTAGCTAGAAATGTGGCAGTCAGGCAGCACCACTGTTGAAGACCACTTGACAAGGTTGTCTTACACCAAAACACACCTAGAGGACAAGTTGCAACTTAGGTGTTAGATTCTAGTCTTGCCTATAGCAAGGGGTAAGATTTGTCATAAAACAAGAATTTCTGCAGGAGAAAGCCAAAGTATACCTATTTATATTGGGATAACACACACCGTGCATTGGTACACAAGATTTTTGTTGGGATTCTCATACCTTTACCACCTCATACACAACTTAACAACAACACACATTTTTGAGAAACACACCTTTTATGAGGAAATGGAAGCATGGGATGAGGTAATATCATTTTTAACATAATAAGAGTGCACGTCATGAGATAATATCATTTTTGACATAAGAGCATTTTAACTGTAACTACTAAAATTTTGCAGCCTTATTAGCAGGAGGAAAATCACTGTCCTAGCTTTCTTTACCTTAAGTTATGACAAAAACCTGCATAAAGGTAGGAATTTCAGTTTGTAAAAAGGAACAGTCATCAGTAAAACCATAATCTTAGTTACTTCTTGGAATAATTTTTATCCATGCGTAGATTGAATAAGAAAAGTCACAGATAATAGGAAATGGGATATGAAAATGGGCACCGTTAACTTGACCGCTGTATAGGGTTATAGGTATGGAAAACATATATACAGCTACAATTCTTGCCCGGTTTTGCCAATATAAAGTATGTACTACTAAGATAAATTCTTTATTAAAGCTTATTTTTCCATAATAACCAAAGATAATCGCATCTGATTGAAACAAAGACCTTTTCAAAGTCAACCAAAATTCCTGCTGTGGGTTTAATATTTTTGCTGAGTTAGGGTTAGTACCTGTGTAAGAAAATTATTTTTTTGCATAAAATTCACTTCAGAATTGACCAAGATCATCAGTCTGTAATTCCCATTAAAGGGTTTTTACAAATCTTGGGTAACAGTACTTTTCTGGAACCTTGTAATTAATATGATCTTGCACATATCTGAAACATATTGAACAGTTAAAAACTGCAGGAAAGACTAAACCAAGCTAGAATATTCACTATGTCATACCTTAAACCTTGTACATTGTATGCCCATAGGATATATGCAAATGGTCCCACAAAGGCTTGCCTGCATTTCAGCTACATGGCTTCTCAATGCTTATGAATTTTTACTTTTTTTTTTGCCTTCTGGCCAGTAAAGACAAACCTCACTAACTGTAAACATGACATATTTCAGACTTTTCATGACCTTATCAGTATAGCATAAGTAGATTGTTTGGTAACTTTAGAAATACAGAATTAAAACCCTGAGTGATATCCATAAATATTAAGGTGTCTGAGCACTATCCCGGTTAACATCCAAGCAAAAGGTAAAACAGTTGCACAGGCAAACCATTCAGTAAAAGTGTAAGAAAGACATAGTTAAGCTAGAGTCTTTACTCTGCAATACCTTAAACCACCTGAAGTGGATATCTATGGGATATTTGCAAATGACCCCTTAAGAATGTACCTGTGCTTCAGCTACATGACTTCTGAACACCCATTACTTTTTACTTTTTAAGTCTTTATGGCCAAGTCAGTGGCACTGTTAGACTGTCTTCTAGTATTTTATAAAAACACACTGTGATAGTCTATTGGGCTGTGGGGCTTTCCTTGAAGAAGCATATCTGAAAGTATTGCTGACTGTGCTAGAGAAATCTGCTTGTATAATTCTAAATTCTTCTTAGGACCTAACTAATGCAAGTTTAACTATGTAAACTCTACACACATAGCTAACTGCTTAGAAGTCAGTGTATTAAGGTTGGAGTAATAAACACTAAATGTTCTAGCTCCTCTTTGCCTGTTATCTGGCCCTAGTGGATCACAGTTATAGGTGCTTTCATTTGTCTCTTCTTAAACGTATCAATCACAATGCACATTTTCCAGAAAAATAAAGAAGAGTTTTTCTTGCACAGTTGAGACAGCTCACGTGTAGCCCATTTATGTTGTCACTTTTCGTAAATTCTTAAATCATCTATACTGACATGTAGCACAAGAGAACTGCACCTGTCCTGCTTCTTCCTTAAATGCACTGTTAGCTCTATTTACATATCTGGCCTTAGCCAAACCCAAAGTATCCTTTAGTCCAAACTTAAAGGTCTCCCAGAAGACACAGACTGCATACTGTCTGCTGTTTGGTTTGCTTAGCCGAAAGATTAAAATATCCCAAAATCAAAGAAACGGCTAGGTGGGAATGAAAAAGGACACAGAGCTACACTTAATGCTTCAGCATACTAGGCTAAGGCAGACAGGTCAGCTAATAGTACTAATGGCTTGCTGAAAAGCCAGGATTGACAAAAGTGAAGTTGCAGCTATTCCTGTTAAGGACCCTGTCTATATCAGAGTTTGAGTTTAGCCATTTTTCTTCTGAGTATCTCATTAGTTTTATCATGCATATCTGTTAGAGGTTTTAATCAGTCCAAAACTGGATCACTGACTACATTTATGTACCCCTTTTAGGATATACACATCTTCCCTGGAATGTTTATGCAGCTGAGAGGGGGAAAAATGATGGTGCATCAATGTTTGGTCTATACATATTACTTAAAAAAAATATAAGGAAATGTTTCTGTTTGCATATCCACAATTGCCAAGCTCCCTCTGTAAGCACTGTAGATCAGTGTGCATATTGCACCTAGTTATCCACTGTAGTCAGACAGCACATGAATATAAGTTATTGAGCACGTGCAAGATCAGTGCCATTTTGTATAGTCAGTCAGTGTGAGTGCTAGCTTGAATGAAGATGTATTAGAAGTAATGAGTCAGTCAGCAAGCCTATGAAGCTGAAAGTATATGCATCAATTATAGCTCCTGATGTGTTTATGTACAACAAATGACTTGAACCCATACTGTGCCTCAGTGTCTCATTTAAATACATGAGACATGTGACATGGTGTCAGAATGAGACACGAAGTTGAAGCAACTCACAAACCATGAGGCACACAATTAGAAGTGGAGTAATATGCAGGATCGAACTCACAAACAGGTCAGCGGTTATTTGAAGGTACTTAAATTCATTTTAAATGATTTTCAGTCACCAAATGTGTGGCATAGCATTCAAAGTGCTCAAAATAATTACAGAGTTATTTGAAATGTCCAAAATAGTGACATAATAAAGTGTTTGAAATAATCTCTGAAGTGTTTAAAATGTTTAAAAAGGCTATAATATCCACATTTTTTCCCAATGAATGACTTTTTCACAGTAACTAACATTTTTTTGAAGTATCTGCAGTGTTCAAAGTATTTGCAGTGCTAAAATAAAACATTTTTGGATAGATTGTTGTACATTTGCACAAAATTACAAGTACCAGGTCTATGCTTATGTTTAAAAGAAATTTGTTATTGTGGCAGATGGATTCCACAGACCTCTACCGCTGGTGTTTGATAATAATATTGCTGAGAATCGGCAAGTATTTGAGCTAGAATATATTTTCATACAGGCTGCATTTTTTGATAAAGACACACATACAAGAGCCTTTATACTTCTCAGTTTAGCTGGCTCAGAGACCATTGAGTGAAAACATTTATTTGTGTATACTCCTGCTGTGTATGCAGGGGAGGGGGAGAACCTCCATATTGTGATACAGGCTGATATGTGGGAAGACCTTGAGTTCTTGAAACTTAAATTTAGAGAAATGTGTAACCCTCAAATGAATATTACAATGAAAAGGCACAAATTTTACACAAAAAATCAAAAGCTTGGTGATACTGTTGCAGCATACATTACCAACTTAAGAAATAAAACTTAAACATGCAGATTTGGTTAATAAAAGACCCATCTGCATGTGGTGTTGATAATGATGCAGTGAGAAAGATTTAGTTCGAGATAGTGAATTAACATTAAATAAAGCCACTGAGATTTGTCAAATATATGAGATTACAGAAAAGCATACGAATATGCTCGCAAATAAGAAAAGCATGCTTATATTATATCTGCCAGTGTGAATGCTGATAGCATACAGCAGCAGAAAGTTTAGAGGAAAAAGAAATATAAACCAAAAGGTACTGCCACACCTAACCTCATTTTTAACTGTCACAATTGTGGAGGCAGTCATGAACCTAAACAGGAAAAGTGTTTAGCTTTTGGCCAGCAATGTCACAAATGTAAAAAATGAAAGCAATTCAAAAGGCTTTGCAAGTTTAAAGTGCCACAGTATCCCAAGAAGCAAATAGATCAGATAGAGACTGTAGCAAACTTTAAGAGCTACGAGCAAACTTTCTATGTTGATAGTGTCCCTGTGATCGATGAAACTGTTAATACAGTAGACTATATCAGTTGTCAGCAAAGAGTGAAATATTTTGTACTGTACAAATTAATGGGAAACCTGTAGAGCTTAAAGTAGACACTGGATGTAACTGCAATGTTATATCAGCAACCCCAGCACAAAACAGAGCCAATCCAATAAAACGTACTACAACAGGATACTGGATGGAAATAATTTTAATAAAAAACACAAGTATTAAGTGCTTTCATCTCCAGAAAAGCGAGACTTCATCAGAATACATAGTTACACTCGATGACCGTGTTTAAATATCTTGCCAAACAATGCAACTGGTTAGCAATACAAATCACCTGCCCACTTTCCACTTTTCACTTACTATTAAAGACACAAAAAAATTTCTTAAAGGGAATAAACATGAAATAAAAAATATATGTCATACACACATTAAAATTCACAAAATAAACTATATATATATATATATATATGTATATATATATATATATATATATATGTATGGAATATGCTTGCAAAACATTTTTTAAAAACAAATTGTTTCTAATATTTCTCAGCTTTCTTCTGCAATACAGGAGATATAGAAATAACTTAATTCAGACCTGGGGGTAGTTAGCAGCCAGTCTCAACTGCCACTGCATCTCTTTCTTCAGCAAAGCTTTCTTTCAATTGCCCCCTTTCTGGTCAATAGCAACAAAATCCAAAATGCTAAAAGCAAATTGATCAAACCCCTCACACACTAAGGAGTGTTTGTATAGGGCATTGCTCTATCTTTTATTATTTATGTCATATACATGTTCATAAATTCTACTCCTCATTGCCCGTTCAATCTCGCCCACATAATAACTTGCACACTTACTACATATAGCAAGGCATATTGCCCATTTAGTGCCACAATTCCCAGGTTTAAACCTAATATTGGTTTTCATAACATTCCCTAATGTCAGATGTGTCACCTTGTTGATGTATGTGCACTGCCTACAGTGCCCCACAGGGGTAAGTCCCCTTACCATCTTCCTCTTTTGTCCTAGTTTTATATTCTAACAACTGTTTAAAATTGGCACCCATTTTGTGAACAAACACTGGCTCGTGAGTTGACAAGCAAAAATGTAAACTGGTCCTGGTTGGAACAAAATCAAAGAGCATTTGATATTCTGAAGAAGAAAATTGGAAGTCCACCCACACTGAGATGTTATGATGTTCACAAACCTTTAACTCTTTCTTGTGATGCTTCAAAGTATGGCCTTAGTGTAGCATATCTTCAAGAAGGCATGCCAGTAGCATATGGATCAAGAACTTTAACCCAAACAGAGCTGCATTATGCACAAATAGAGAAAGAACTTTTGGCAGTAGTGTTCACATGTTCAAAGGTCAATGATTATATTTATGGCAGACTTGTGCACATAAATACACACATACAGGACTTTGCTAAACTCACTGCAGTAAAATACCATAAAAAAATTACAAATACTTATGCTACCCAACTAACTTTACTTCCTGAAGGAAAACAATATCAGGCTAAAGCAGTTTTAAAATGTGGGTACAAACATTCCTTTTGATATTCAAATATAACCCCTTGCTACTCAATGTGATGGTTGAAAGAGGCATATAAAATAACACTAACTAAATAATGAAACATGAGAATTTAGTAATAGTACACTGTACTAACAGCATACTAGAACTCAATGTAAGAATAATAACAGATGCATTCAAAACACTTTTTAACTGTTACGTATAATGTACTAACTCTGTGAGTTATATGTTATTCTGGATAAGAACTGGGAATATATAAACCAGTACTCACATTGTTACTTTCACATTTTGTCCTTATGCTGTTTATGTGTCTTCTGCTTTTGAGGCAAGACACCCCTCCCTCATCTTTAAAATGAAATGGTAAAGAATTTATGCAGGATCTCTGTCTCTCTTTACTGAACTGGTTGGTTAAGATGCATCTTATTCACCTCTGGCATTCAGGTGATTGGCCAAAGGTTCAAATTTGTTCTCACTATTAATATCAAACAACTGCTAGTTGGGAGCCTTACAAGGAGGATTATCGGGACTAGAAGGAGATTCCTTCAGTACCTCAGAGACATCCTTCTACAATGCAGAGTTGCTAGGAAACTCATCTGTGTATTTTCTAGGATTTTACTGTCATATCGAAAAATTGATCTGGCTATTAAGGATATGCTTGACCAGGAGGTTATTGAGTTTGATATTTACTCCTTTTTAGAAACCCCCTCCCCCAAAGTGCCAACCATTTTTGGAATTCCCAAAATACACAAATGTGTCGAAGATCCACCTTTAAGACCTATTGTGGCCGCACAAGGTTCAAAGACCCACACAATTTCAAAGTTCTTGGATTGGAAATTGAAACAGGTTTGGGGGAAGGAAACCCATCTTCTTAAGGATTCGTGGGAATTTTTGAGGAGGATTACCCCGGAATTGTACAGGCCAAACCTCATTTTTCTGACCATAGATGTTGTAGATTTATTTACGGTTATTCCTACTGCAATAGGTTTGGAGTGGATTGAGGAAGCCTTGTGGGAACGCCCAACTATTTCGAACAACGATGTGCACATGATTATAGGTCTTTTAGAGTTAGTACTGAAGAACAACTTTGTTTTTTATGATGGGGAGTATTTCCAGCAGACCAGTGGGGTATCCATGGGGGCAAATTGTGCACCTACATACGCCGACATGGTTATGGCCGTTTGGGAGAAAAAATTCATCCATGACTGTGAGTTTATTGGAAACTGGGCTCACTACTCAAGATTCCTGGATGATATTTGCATTTTTTGGACTGGCCCCATTGAAAGCATCGGTGAGTTCCTGACATATATAAATTCTACCACCTCATTTTTGAAATTTACACATCAGGTGTCCATGGAACAAGTTAACTATTTGGATGTTACAATAAAGAAAAACCCTTTTGGGTTCAGTTCCAAAGTATACAGAAAGCCTACTTTTTCAAACAGCTATTTACACTTTCTTAGTTCACACCCGGGATTTCAAAAGAGAGGGATCATCAAAGGGCAGTTTGTCAGGGTATCAAGGATGACCTCTCAGGATTCAGAATTTGAGCTGGAATGTGAAGTATTAACCTCGATGTTTTTGGACAGGGGTTACCCACTATATTTGATTGATTCAGTGAAAAAAGAGGTCACGTTAGGTAGGTCAACTAGATTCAAACCCATTTTGGGTCAGGTTTTGCTGGACCTAGGGACAACGCAGTCGAATGACCTATTGACCTTTGAGAAAGACCATCTGTTGTTTGTGACTGACTATAGTGCAAACGTCGGCAGGTTAACCAAAATTATTGAGGAAGAGTTTAAATCCTTTCAGGACATTACTGACCTGAGTAGCCTTAAAGATAGAAAGGTTAAAACAATTTACAGGAAAGGATTTAATGTTAAAAGAATTTTGGAGCAGGAGATCCAACCACAGAGCATGAGAGATCAAAGGAAAGGGACATACAAATGTGGGGGATGCTCACAATGTAAATACATTTTAAATCAAGAAATGATTTACCTGGAGAGTAGAAATAGGAAAATAAAGCTGTTTTTTCTACTGGATTTACCTTATTGTGAGCTGATTCAACTTTACCATTTGTTTGGTGGTTTCTGCCTTGGATTTACATTTCGTTTTATTTTCTAGGATTGCTCATCTTCTTGCCTTTGTCCAGGATAACGCTATTTGTAGGAATTTCTGTGCTCAGAGTAGTACCCACAGTAGGCACTAACAGATATGGAGTGCTACTCGTAGATCTTTTACCCTGCAAGAACTGCCTGACCACTTTGCTGTTCTCAAACTTATATTTATCTGGAGAGTGGCAGGACATATAGAAAATGGACAGGACACTTTTATAGTACAAAGACCTGATCATCTTTGGAATACTCTTGGAAGTGTCTTACTTTATTCCTCTCTACGGTAACCTTTTAAACATCTCTGGGGATCTTCAGCCCCTCTTCTAGGTTGGCAAGGCTCAGACAGCACTTATACTACTTCTTGAGGCAGCTGGCTAGGACCTAGTGGTGCTAGGGTGTACACGCACATTCAGCAGTGTTATTCCCAAAGCTAAAGGAAGTGCATGCTACAATATTTTTAACCAAATACTAGGTGCAAACTATTATGTCTCATTCTATTCTTTAAATCAATAAGCCTGTCTACAATCAAGTTCAGTGAACAGTGATGATCTCCCGCCTTCAAGTTTTTATCTCATCCCTTTATCACTTTATGCTGTTAATTATATAAGCATATATAATTATCTGTTTGTGTATAATATGTGAAATTCATAGCAGTGTGGTATGGAGTAAATTAAATATCTTTTACAGAGCCTTTAGGGCCTAAGGAAGATGTTTTGGATGAGCGTTGAAATGTGCATGGCTGTTGTATACAAAGTTACATTTTACATGCTCCTAGATGAACTAAGAATCACATTCTGCACCATAAAGCCTTCTCATCTAAACCTTACTCCACTCTCTTCTCCAGACATGCTCTTATATTGTCTAGAAGGCACTAACAGCTTTTATGTTGTACTTTATGAACAAAAATTTTGAGCTAAACTATGTAAATGTGACAAAGCACTTAGGCTGTCTTCTATATTCTGGGCCCTGACTTTGGAAGTCTCTTGTCTAATCTTACTCAGTTAATGCCTGTAACACTACAAATAACAATAATAATAATAAAAAACTCCTCCAGCATGACACTCCAGACAACAGCAAAAATATAATGCTACAAAGGAAAGCAAACAATTTAATTTTATGACATCACACTTATTACAACAAACACTTTTGTTAAGCACTTTCATCCTCATCTACAAAAAAAAAATGGACTTTATAAGATCTGGTGCTGGCAAGTGAATAGGTTAATTGGCAGGGGGTGATGACTGATATAAAGCAGGGGCAAAATGAGAGAAAAGCAATAAGAGCAACAAGTTGACATAATATTTGCTTAAATACATATACTCTGAAGTTTATAACATTACTATGGGCTCAAAATTCATTATTCACAGTACTCAGAGACAGAATTTGACTATTGCATGAACCGTGGGTGGTACAGTGACAAAGCTATTTTTGTCAATGCCTTACAGCTCTTGGTTTTCAAATCTTGCTTCTAGATTGGCAGCCTTCTATGCAGAATTGGTATGTATTCTGTGAGTATATGTGGGATCTTACTGGATCCCTCATGTTCCTTCCCACAACCCAAAGGCATGCACAATACGCAAAATGATTATCTTCCAAATTATTCACAGGCATGTCATTTGTTTGTATGTTTGTGTATACCTCCTGCAACTGCAAACTATTAGGACTAGTTTATCAGTCGTGTGCCTACTCATGCCTGAATATACTCTGGTTTACACAGAACAATTAATTTTACAAAGCAAATGTTAAGAGACTGAGTAAATAAACATGCCCTAAGTACTTTTACATCCAGTGAAAATCAATGTTAGCATAGAGCAACTGTGTCATTTTACTGGATTCTAAGGCAAAATATTTTTCCCTCTTTTCTGAATTGTATTTCACTACTTTTAAGAAAAAAAATATTTTTCAAATAAGTCATATGCATGAAATAGTTCAAGATGAAATTTAAACTACTGCACTTTATGTAATAATGAAATAACTATCCTAAATCAAATAAGAAAAGTTCTCATTATTACTCAGGAAATGGAGACTGCATGCTTCTTTTCACCATAGAGTCTTCCCTCTTTCTCTCTGTCTAGTTTCCACACTGTAACCAAGTGACATCACTACTAATTCATGGCAGGATACTGCACATGGTAAGCAGTGTCATCAACTACTTGTAAAACAAATAATATTCTGCTGTCAGGCATCCATTTCCCTTCTGATTATATCACTGAATGAGCACAATATACTACCTGCTCAAAGGAAGATTTTTGTTGCACTGACATTTTATATATATATATATATATATATATATATATATATATATATATATATATAAAATGTGTGTGTTTGTGTGTGTGTATGTGAATAAACACACACAAGCATACACACGTAAATAGATTCATTTATTCAATTAGTAACTAACTGATGCCATTACATTATTTGTATAATGTACATTATTAAATTGATCCATTAGTGATTGAGAAGGAGAGTAACAAGTGGTTTTGCATTACGGTAGAGTGCTATTTTTAGGTTTAAAAATCATTTTATACATAGTTTGCCTAACATGCAAATGCAAAACAATGTACAATGGTGTAATGCAGTATACAAGTCAATGTAAAACACAAGTCTAGAAAAATTCATTACATTGTATGTTCAAGGTCCAAGTGAACTGATGAAAATAAATAAGAGAAAAAAGGATGAGATTAGGAAAATGAGTTAAAGTGAAGGAAAGCAAATATGGAGATCAGGATTGAAGTAAGCTGCTCTAAGTAGTAACTTTGGTTAAAAACACCTGCATTTGGAGATCAGTGGTGCTAGCCAGAAATGTATTTTTGTACACAAATCTAAGCTGATGCCCCTCACCTCTTACTTATTATGTACAATTGTACACCATCCTTAAAGTGTGGCCCATATTCACAGAGGAAAGGCACACATCCTTTTCAACTGTTATCTTAAACATTATTTTCATAAAATGGCTATTTTTGATGTGCACTCCTACTGAACACGCATGTTTTGCATAGTTTTGTTCTGAAAGCATTAGCTTAGACAGTTCTAAACATTTTATGCACTTTGAGTAATTAATCCCAATACATATTTTTTCCCTCATCTGCATTTATTTACTGACTTCTACTTAAAACCATATCACATTTTCTCAGTATATGGCCCATAAAAAATGTTCTTTTTTTTCTCCATGCTGAGCCAGTTTCTCTTTTCATCATGTTTCAACCATTAAAAATTAGATATGGTAGATGCTGGACAGGTATGGGGTCATAGCATATGCAGTCAGGATGCCATTTGACTTTGGCCTTCTCAGTCATTCATGATGTGTCAAATAAATCACTGCATGCATATTCTGTGTCACTGATGCAGTTCACATAAAGGATTATGATTGTGCCTTCGATCATAACCAACCTATATATTCAAAAAATGGATGCCAAAAAATTTACCTAGTGTGCAAATGTCAAAGGTGAATCTTGGCATCCAGCTTGACATCACCTGATAAGGATTATAATTAGTGAGACCCAGTCATAATTATTTGCAATGTGTGGATGTTTATCTGCTCTATATTCTAACAGTTACAGACAAAAAGGAAATAAGAAAAGATTGTTTGAATGTAGTGTTTTACCAGCTTTCAAAGCCTTTGAAAGTTAATAAAACAATTATAGCTGTCAGAGAACAGACAAACACAAAAGTCCCTCCAAAGAACAAAGTGCTTTAAAAGTTGTTAGACACTTTGTTTTACAACACTTTTTTGATTATAAGTGTGGCAGAATGAGGTATCTAATAGATTTTAAATTTGTTTTACTTTCTGTCACTGTCCACTGTCAATCCTCAGTGTAAGATCAACTGATGTTAACGGTGCTTAGAGGTGCTGTCAGAAAGGTGTTTAACATGCTTGCTTTTTTGTTTTTAGAGTGTAATTGTGGTGTTTCATGTACTATATCTATTTATATGTTTTGTGTTGGCTTATATACTTGCACAAGTGTAATATGCTGCTCCTGTGGTGCTTCTGTAGAAGGCAGTATGCAAATGAATAAAGCTTGAAATATATTTGCTGACACAGATCATAGATAAGCAGTATTGAATCTGAGATGTGGACTAAATTAGTGAAAGTCTGTACAATATAGGTTGCAATGCAGGTTCAAGTGAATCTCCTGAGAGCGGGATATACACTATGGAAGGTGATAACTCTGCTAAGTAGTGGCACTGTAATAACATTCCAATGCATTTATTATTAATATTAATGAGGAGTGGTACATTGCACGATGAACTTAAAGCCAAAGTTATTCCCATTTCCTTCCTCACTAATAATTTGTATCTAGTTCATTTTTCTTAACTCAGTACTACAAAGTGAAATGCTAAATAACATTTTATAAAAGCGCATGCTACCTTCCTAACACTAACTAACATACTGTACAAAGCAAAATTTCAGAGCTGCAGTTAGGCAAATACTTTTCATTTACCCCTGCAGTACTACTACTACAGAACTGCACAATATTGCTAAAGATGAGTGTCCTATCTTTGCGTTCAGCAAGTACAATGTCAAATGCTGTTTTTTTGCATTTTTAAAAGCAACATCTTGCTTTTCTATCATGATAAAGTATGAAGTGAATGTCAAAGCTCCATTCAAAAAAGAGCTGCAAAGCCAATCCTTGTTTTCTGGAATCATTTTCAAACACTGATTGCTGTTTATCTGTTAAGATAAACTACAAAGCAAAATTTCAAAACTACAGTCAGAACCTTTAACCACCTGATGAGACATCTCAGGATAACACTTGGTACCACACAATATTGTTGTATTGCTAACAGTAAGTATTCCCTTATTTCAAAATCTCACACTGCCAGTTGCTACCACCCCATAAAGTATCTGAGAACAATAGTGTTACCACAAAACATTGTGTAGCTAAAAAGTTTGTTCTGTTTTTTATTTTTATTTTTAATTTTATTTTATTTTTTTGTCAATGAAACAGTATACTGCCAAATGCTGATTTTAGCAAACCTTTTAAAATGTTTTATGTTGCATTCCTATTAAGATGAAATGCAAAGCCGAGTATCACAGGTCCACTTGGAAAACAAGTCTAATAACTCTTAAAATAGCATATGTAGCTTTCTACTTGCATATAACATTCATCTTTTTTTCACACAGTAGTGCTGATTTCTGTAAATATTTTAAAATGCTATATCTTGCATTTTAAAATAGGGTCATATTGTTCCAGTCACCTCATTTGGTATCTCAAAGCAGCACTTGTTTACAAATAATAGTACTGGGAAAACTTTTACTTGAAATTAATTTTGTAAATTTGCTTCAAAATAGAAATTGAGTTGCAACATTGTCAATGCTGCACATAAGCCAAGCAACGCTGAAAGTGTGGACATCCCAAAATGTATTAATGAAATGAGTACTGTAGCAAATGACATTTTACTGAGCAACATGTAGCATGTGACAATAATAATAATAATAATAATAATAATAATAATAATAATAATACCCATTTGTTAATCAGCTAGGCCCACCGGAAACAGTCCCTCTTTAGGAGGTGACCCTGAGGCAATGTCTGGTTAAGCCACTTCCTCAAGGTCACACTGTAGCCACAGGAGGACTGAAAGAATCACATCCTGTACCACAGGAGCTACAGGTCACACCTTTAACCCTTTACCCTATCTGCCAGACAAACTACATTATGTTCCACATAAAATATTATTATAAGACAACCTATGGTTTATTATAATGTACAATAAACTCTTTGGCATAGTAGACAACATTTAAACAAAATTGTGTATTTTAATATAACAGGTTAGAGGAACATACTTTTAAACTGTGTAAATAAGTCAGCAATCACACATTTAAGTAGTCAATTACTAACATGCAGCTTGAACTAATGACCACAGATTATCAATTAGCAAGTTGACAGTATTATTATAATACATTAAAAAAGATCTATAATAAACCTTGCTTGACAACAGTTCTGGCCAGTAAGTAAAGTAATGCACAACCATACCATATTTAAAATTTAAGTTTCAATAAATGCAATCGCATCCTAACCCATCAAATACTTCTTATGTAACTCAAGTCTGGCAGTTATTGCAGAAGATTAAGGCCAAGAGCTGTTAAAATGCTGCTACCTGAAGTCTAGGGTTTGCTTCCTTCAGCCTTCATTTGCCTACTGTGTGACTGTAAGCAACATACTTAACTGGGAAGTGCTGCAGAGTTGCCCATAAAAAAGGGACACTAGTGTCCAATTGGTTTACTTGATTAAAAATAAATATGATAAAATAATATAAATTTAGCAATTATATGCATAGCTGAAGTTCACAAATATTGTACCAGGAATAGGTGGAACAGTTCAAACTGACTGAAAATGTACTGCTTAACTACAAGTTCTAACTGAGAAATGAAAATCAAAGGTACTTTATTTTGCAATGCACTGTTAATGCATGTGGAATCATTAGTAATATGTAGAAAATGATGACGGGCCAAACGTTTAGTCAACAGCTGGTAACACACAGTCTATGTGTACCAGTTTGAAAAAAAGAATAGTGGCACTGTATTTACAAAGCCAAAGAGAAATGTCAGGGCCAAGGTATATATAGAAAATAGCAATCAGCTCATGAATCAAGTCATCCAAGCTTTGTATCAGCTGTAACATTTGTGTCAGTAACTATGACCAAACCATGGCTAAAATGAAACAAAAAATGATAAAATGTGTGCTCTGATAGTATAAATTATTGCATGTTTTGTGTCTTTTTTAATGTGGCAATGAAACCAACAGTTTTATTAAGGGCAGATAGGCATCCATCCCAGGGATTCAATAAATTCTGTGTAGGCTTTGAGTGAGGCCTACATGGAGTTTAGGAGCACAATGAGCAGCAGAGCTAATCGAATAACCATGCTGCTCGCTGCACTTATATGAATACAAGCATGTTCTTGTGGACAGCAGCAGTTTTGCTGGCCAGGAAAGTGTGTAGAGCAGCACAAACACAGAAAGAGGATCCATTCAAGTTTGCTTACAAGCAATCTTGCTTGTCAAGATTGTGCAGACAGCCACATTGACTACCATGGGTATAAAATACTGCAATACCATTAGTAATAACACAGTAAAGAAAAATGTACTCATTGCTATGTGCAATTTAATAATATTTGAATAATGAAATAATGGAGGCGAGTGGGTTAAACAGGAAAGGCAAATACAAGACAATATATACTACATGGAAAGTGTGCTGATGAAAACGGGCACAGACATACATGATAGGAATGAATAAAGAGTAAGAGGGAATGGTAAATATGTCAAATGTTCCCAAAATAGGATATAAAAATTTATGTAGACTGCCACCATAGGTCAGTAGCCTAACATTAAGCACATAAGTAGATAGCACAGTACATTCTGCTGTTTACACCTCCTGAGCAAGTATATTATGATATAAATAGACATTATAGTATAAATGTGTTGATCATGCAAGGCTACATGGCAATGGAGGTGAATGTTTGAGATATAAACATCACTGACTCTCCAGCTCACTGGAGAGGACATTTAGCAAGGATAGTACATAAATTAGGGGCATGTGCACACGCTGAAGATCCAAAAACTGACTTGCTTGAATATAACTGACATGTCACTATAACTCTCAACCAATCAGGGACACACAGAACAGATATAAGCCAATCATGGCCACTTTTATAATATCACAAACATTAATTTATGCATTGACAGAATATGTGAGTGTAACTTATCATGCATGTTCTTCAGGAACATATGTGTACAACTGTAATGATTGTCAGTATTCTGTAAGTGGAATTCACAATCCCTTCCCCACAAATGACCAATTTTGGGACAGTTTAAGAGGGACAGTGTTAAAAGTGGAGTTGAATAACATATAACACCGAGCACTTTACCATCTCCAGCACACCGAATATACCACCCTCTATAAAATACCACCCCTGTATAGCCACAAAACATAATCCTAAAGACAAAGACTATATAAAACTTATAAAAATACTGCTAAAGCTCAGAATATCCTGTCGCTATAACCTTATAACACATAGAGACATTCATCCCAACCCTGGCCCACCCACACCCAATAACCTCCACTCCCCTACCACAACCCCCCACAGTCAAACTACCCATGAATACTCCCACTAGTTCCCTCCTAGCATTTCAACTAAATATTAGAAGTATTAACAATAAGATTTCCAACCTACACGCCCTCCTAGCAACCCACTCCCCAGACAATATGTCTCTTACGGACACCTGGCTAAAACCCAGTACTACTGACAATGAGATACTACCTCCAGGATACAATATTCACCAGTTAGACCATGATACAATGAAAGGAGGTGGGATAGCAGTCCTTTACAAAACTACTCTAACCGTTAATAGAGACAACATTCAACCTTCTCAATTCAATAACGTGGAACTCCTCATAACCAAGCTACAGATTAACCAGAACAAGCACTTGAACATTGTCTGTGCATACATTCTGCCAGGCAACAACCTAAATATCCCAGAAGATCTCCTTTACTGGTTATCCACTACCTATTCCCAAGAAACCATAGTTCTTGGTGATTTTAACACCGACTGGCACCCCTGCTCTTCCGAACTGCTGCCCCCCCCCATAAACTTATCTGGGTTTAAACAGACCATAATCAAACACTGTGCTATGCACGTAGGTACTGCACGGCCGGATCAAACCAAAAAACACTGTTAGCCAGCAGATGCTTGAAACAGTAAAATAATACTAATACTAAATAGTTTGCTGATTATTCATTTCCTTTAATAATCAGACCGGTTTCGGCAAAAAGGTATATGCCTTCATCAGTGATACACAGCAAAAAAACACAGGACATTACTACTGAATATTTATAAAAATGCCTGACCAATGAGAAATGAAACCTTGCATAATTAGTAATGGTATATTCCCACTACAGAAACAGAAAAACTGATAATAAACAGATAATAAACATTATTAAGTCAGTGTGTTCATGGGTTCACCACATTTAAGCCTATTGATTATATAACATAGAAATAGTACAATGTCTATGAAATAATAAACATAAATAAATACACCACAGATACAGGTGTATTGTGTGTAAAAATATGTATATAATAATGCAGAGAACACAAGATAAATTGGTAACACTAATGTTCTCAATAAATTTGTGGTTATTGATGAGCAATCACGATTATCCGACATCTACTAGGGTATCCACGGGAACCTGAAATACATAAATATAAAACATTTTTTATCATAACACATAATGTGACTATAAATATTATTAGTAATAAATGATCATTCAATCATGATATAACACTAAGAATTGTTAATCATAAGTGATCATTCAAACCTGGTGGAAAAAGTGCTCCCAATGTGGTAATCCAATATCTTTCTTTGTGGTTTAAAATGCTATGCCAGCCTTGAGTATTGTTGCGATCTCCTGTGATTCTGTCAATAATCATAAATGTGTATTGGGCCTGTTGATGTTTCAAAGTATGTCGAAAAAGAGCATTATGGTCTTTCTTGTTTTTAATATCACTTCTGTGTTCATTAATGCATGTTCTCAATGGTCTGGATGTTTGACCCACATAGAAAGCAGAACAGTGACAAGTGGCCAAATAGACCACCCAACTGCTACTGCAATTGCCAAATATCTTGCAATCATACACTTTGATGGTGTTTTGACTGGAGAATTGTTTGGATTTGCAAATTTGTTTACAAGACCCACAGTGTCCACACGCAAAGGTTCCCAGCAGTTTGTCTCCGGACAATGTAAGTTGTTGGTATATGGCCCCACCACTTTCTTTATGTTTGAAATGACTGAACAATGAGCAAAAAGTCTTGCCTCTTCTATAGCTGAATTGACACTGAGATCCCAATATTGGTCTTAACTGATCATTGGCCAATAGAATATTCCAATGTTTGTTAATGATGCTGCGGATAGCATTATGGTTTCTACCAAAAGTAGTGACCAATCTGATAGAAGATACAGATGGTTCCCGAGGCTCAGTTTGATATTGCAATAATGTTCTCCTATCCATACTAGTTGACCAATCCCAAGCCTTGACTAAAGCCTCTGCTGACAAATCTCCGGAACAAATCCTGACTAGCTTTCTCATATTCAATATTGGTGGAGTTGATACGTTTCATCCGCATGAATTGGGACTTAGGAATATTGCGGATTGTATAGTGTGGATACATGCTGGAAGCGTGCAATAAAGTATTATATTGGGGATATTTACGGAAAGTCCTAGTGTTGAGAGTGTGATCCACATTTCTACTAACCGTAACATCTAAAAAATTAATAGATTGTAAATCATAGGTCACCGTAAATTCTATACCCCAAACATTGCCATTGAGGTAACCCAGAAATTCTTGTAAATATGTGGCATCTGCACACCACACCATCCAGCAATCATCAAGATATCTCCGCCAGATATCAATTTCCACCAAATAGATGTTATGTAATGGTTCATAAATCATACATTCTTCAAAGAAGGCCATAAATAGGTCGGCATATATGGGAGCAAAGGAAGCTCCCATAGCCGTTCCTTGAAGCTGCCAATAGCATTCCCCATGAAAATAAAACACATTTTTATTTAACACATGTTCGGTCATACATATTAATAATGTGTTAAAGCCAGGAGAATACAGAGCAGATCGGTCTAGCCAGTATTTTAATGCTTGGAGACCCGCCCAATGTGGAATGCTTGTGTATAAGGCCTTGACATCCAAAGAACACATAAGCCAAGTGGGTTCCAACTGGACCTCCTGTATAATCTGTAAAAATTGTGTGGTATCTTGTAATCTGGCCCTGACTAAATTCAGTAAAGGTTTGAGATACTGTGTCAGAAGCATAGATAATGGTTCAGTCAATGAACCTATACCAGAGACAATTGGTCTACCAGGTAGCTTTGAAAGTGATTTATGAATCTTAGGAAGGAGATACAAAATTTGTTTTTGTGGGTCCTGTACAGTAAGATGCATAACACAAGTCTTGCTAATAATCCCTTCTTCCTCAGCTAAGTTTAAAAAGGAATCAATTTCCTTTTTGAAAACAGGAGTGGGATCAATCTCCATATGCATGTAGCATTTGGTATCTGATAGTTGTGATCTGCCCTCACTGAGGTAGTAATTAATGTTAACAACCACAACTGCTCCACCCTTATCAGCATATTGCAATTTTACCAGCTGATGTACAGATTATACAGGAGGTCCAGTTGGAACCCACTTGGCTTATGTGTTCTTTGGATGTCAAGGCCTTAAACATAAGCATTCCACATTGGGCGGGTCTCCAAGCATTAAAATACTGGCTAGACCGATCTGCTCTGTATTCTCTTGGCTTTAAAACATTATTAATATGTATGACCGAACATGTGTTAAATAAAAATGTGTTTTATTTTCATGGGGAATGCTATTGGCAGCTTCAAGGAATGGCTATGGGAGCTTCCTTTGCTTCCATATATGCCGACCTATTTATGGCCTTCTTTGAAGAATGTATGATTTATGAACCATTACATAACATCTATTTGATGGAAATTGATATCTGGCGGAGATATCTTGATGATTGCTGGATGGTGTGACATGCAGATGCCACATATTTACAAGAATTTTTGGGTTACCTCAATGGCAATGTTTGGGGTATAGAATTTACGGTGACCTATGATTTACACTCTATTCATTTTTTAGATGTTACGGTTAGTAGAAATGTGGATCACACTCTCAACACTAGGACTTTCCGTAAATATCCCCAATATAATACTTTATTGCACGCTTCCAGCATGCATCCACGCCATACAATCCGCAATATTCGCGGATGAAACGTATCAACTCCACCAATATTCAATATGAGAAAGCTAGTCAGGATTTGTTCCGGAGATTTGTCAGCAGAGGCTATAAACAACTTGATTTAGTCAAGACTTGGGATTGGTCAACCAGTATGGATAGGAACACATTATTGCAATATCAAACTGAACCTCGGGAACCATCTGCATCTTCTATCAGATTGGTCACTACTTATGGTAGAAACCATAATGCTATCCGCAGCATCATTAACAAACATTGGAATATTCTATTGGCCAATGATCAGTTAAGACCAATATTGGGATCTCAGTGTCAATTCAGCTATAGAAGAGGCAAGACTTTGGGCTCATTGTTCAGTCATTTCAAACATAAAGAAAGTGGTGGGGCCATATACCAACAACTTACATTGTCCGGAGACAAACTGCTGGGAACCTTTGCGTGTGGACACTGTGGGTCTTGTAAACAAATTTGCAAATCCAAACAATTCTCCAGTCAAAACACCATCAAAGTGTATGATTGCAAGATATTTGGCAATTGCAGTAGCAGTTGGGTGGTCTATTTGGCCACTTGTCACTGTTCTGCTTTCTATGTGAGTCAAACATCCAGGCCATTGAGAACACACATTAATGAACACAGAAGTGATATTAAAAACAAGAAAGACCATAATGCTCTTTTTCGACATACTTTGAAACATCAACAGGCCCAATACACATTTATGATTATTGACAAAATCACAGGAGATCGCAACAATACTCAAGGCTGGCATAGCATTTTAAACCACAAAGAAAGATATTGGATTACCACATTGGGAGCACTTTTTCCACCAGGTTTGAATGATCACTTATGATTAACAATACTTAGTGTTATTTCATGATTGAATGATCATTTATTACTAATAATATTTATAGTCACATTATGTGTTATGATAAAAAATGTTTTATATTTATGTATTTCAGGTTCCCGTGGATACCCTAGTAGATGTCGAATAATCGTGATTGCTCATCAATAACCATAAATTTATTGAGAACATTAGTGTTACCAATTTATCTTGTGTTTTCTGCATTATTATATACATATTTTTACACACAATACACCTGTATCTGTGGTGTATTTATTTATGTTTATTATTTCATAGACATTGTACTATTTCTATGTTATATAATCAATAGGCTTAAATGTGGTGAACCCATGAACACACTGACTTAATAATGTTTATTATCTGTTTATTATCAGTTTTTCTGTTTCTGTAGTGGGAATATACCATTACTAATTATGCAAGGTTTCATTTCTCATTGGTCAGGCATTTTTATAAATATTCAATAGTAATGTCCTGTGTTTTTTTGCTGTGTATCACTGATGAAGGCATATACCTTTTTGCCGAAACCGGTCTGATTATTAAAGGAAATGAATAATCAGCAAACTATTTAGTATTAGTATTATTTTACTGTTTCACGCATCTGTTGGCTAACAGTGTTTTAAACAGACCATAACCTGAGCCACTAGGATAAACAAACCAACCAACAGGGAAAGTATCCTAGACTGGATCCTAGTTAATAACCAACCCCAACTGTTCACAGCTGGTACTCTCCCTGATGACCTCAGTGACCATTGTCTAATTGTCTAACCTATATCATAAAACATAAGGCAGAAAACCCTCACCAGCCCAAATATAAAACAGTTAGAAACAGGAAAAACTTTGATGCTGCTATATTCCAAAGTGAATTAAAAGCAGTTGATTGGCAAAAACTTAAAAATCTAACATTAGAGGAGGCCATACATCACTTTAACACTAAATTCCTAGGTATCCTTGATTCCCATGCTCCAGCACGTACAATAAAAACTAGATCAAATATAGCGCAATGGCTCACAAAAGATACCAAAGCTAAAATAAAAACAAGAAACAGAGCCTGGGCCAGCTGAAGAACAACTAATGCCCCACTTGACCATATAAAATATCATCAGCTCAGGAATGATACAAAAAAATCTATTTTACTGGATAAAAAAGCTTCTACCAAAATCTCCTACAAAAACACCATAACAACCCTCAAAAGTTCTGGGTAGGCTTAAATCAACTACTTTGTCCAGGTCATTCCAACACCCCAACCTCGACTAACTACTCCCATAGTTCCCCAGAGACCATGGCTAGCACCTTTAATAACTTTTTCACTGAAACAATCCAATCCCTAGCAAATCAACTAACACCCTCTAACTTAAACCACACACTTAATCTACCCAATAATCACCCCGAATTTAGCTTCCAACCAATATCCACTAGTTTTATCAAAACACTTCTAAAAAAAACTAAAACCTACCACCCTGGCTGCTGACGTCCTCTCTGCAGAGTACCTACAAATAGCTGCAGATGCCATTGCATATCCCATATCTATCCTCATCAACAGAACCTTTTCCAAAAATGCTATCCCCTCCCTCTGGAAAATATCTCATGTCATCCCACTCCATAAAGGTGGTAGCTCCTCAGAAATATCCAACTATAGACCCATTGCCATTCTTTCCCCACTAGCCAAAATAATGGAGAAATGTGTACACAAGAAACTAATGCAATACCTTACACAGAATCACTTACTATCCAACTCCCAGCATGGTTTCAGGCCATACCACAGGACCACCTCAGCCCTCCTTTCCTTTACTACTGCCATAAACCAAAACAGGAATGAAAATAGGCTAACCTCTGCCCTCTTTCTTGACCTGTCAAAAGCCTTTGACATGGTCAGCCATGAACTTCTCATTCTTTCACTAAAATCTATTTCCCTCAACAAGCCTGCTATCCAGTGGTTCCAGTCCTACCTGACTGGTAGACAACAGGTGGTAATATGGTAGGGCAAACTCTCCAGCCAGCTACCTCTCACACTTGGTGTCCCTCAAGGGTCCATACTAGGTCCCCTACTCTTCTCTATTTTTATTAACAACCTTCACACTGCTATCCCTAAAGCTGCCTTCATTCAATATGCAGATGATTCCATTCTGATCTGCTCAGCCACCTCCCCATCCGAACTGCAAACCTTAACCCAAAATACATTTAACACTATTGAGAACTGGCTCACCAACCAATGCCTACTTCTGAACCCCAATAAAACTAAACTTTTACTCTTCACCCCCATTAGTTGATCCACCACACTTTTATTTTCTGTCACATCTAACAATGGTACACCAAGTATATACTGCTGCAGAGTCAAAAGTACAAAGCACAACGAAAAAGTTGAGGTAAAAAACACACCTTTATCAAACACAAAGCTTTCAGGTACAAGACCCTTTCTCAATGATAGACACAGGTACATTAAAATCAGACATTAAATACACGCCCAACACATCACGTGACCCGCAGCCATGGTCATGTGACTAATACATTAAAATAATTACATTACTTATAATTTTAAGACATAGACAAGTAAAATTAGATAAAATTCATACATACATATATTTGCTTACTTTTGTGTACTTATTTACATGCACATATATATACGCAAATACATTACCTATATTACTTTAACTTAGTGTGTTGTATTTTTATTAGAACAGGTTTTAAGGAATTAATTTTATCTAATTTTACTTGTCTATGTCTTAAAATTATAAGTAATGTAATTATTTTAATGTATTAGTCACATGACCATGGCTGCGGGTCACGTGATGTGTTGGGCGTGTATTTAATGTCTGATTTTAATGTACCTCTGTCTATCATTGAGAAAGGGTCTTGTACCTGAAAGCTTTGTGTCTGATAAAGGTGTGTTTTTTACCTCAACTTTTTCGTTGTGCTTTGTACATCTAACAATGGTACCACTATTTCCCCAGATAATCGCACCAAACTGCTAGGGGTTATCATAGACAATAATCTCAAATTTGACCTACAGGTCAACAAAACCATACAGAACATCAGTAAGAAGCTGGGATCACTGTATAGAAACAAGACATTTTTAACATCACTGGCTAGGACTGCAATCGCCCGATCACACCTACTCTCTAATAATTTATATGCCTTGCCTGTACTTGCAAACCTCAACAAATCTGCACTATGTAAGCTGTCCCATAGCTACAATCATATTGCCAGATTTGCCACTGGCTCCACCTATAGAACCCACCACTGCCAGGACCTTAAACAACTAGAGTGGCTAAAACTGCCCAGCTTAATTCAATTCAATCAACTCTTAACAGCGCACAAAATTTTGTACCACCCTGAGGATACCCCCTCACTTAAAAATATTATTAAGCCATATAGCAACCTAAGATCCCTATGGTCAGCTGATAAACTACTGGTCCAAACCCCTAAAGTTAATAATTCTGCTGGTGAATCCCTGTTTGCCAACTTCATTGGCAAAACCTGGATTTCATTGCCAAACTACATAACCCTACAATCCTCCAAAAGTCTCTTCAAAAAAAACCTCAAAAGGTATCTCAAAGTGAATTGGCTATGCCCATGTACCAATGCTGATTAAGTTATAAACTAAAAGCATATTTTGTAATTATCATAACTTGCAACTACGTCATCAAGCTCTGCTTCCAATCTGATGTCTCTTACTTTTAATTGTGTCTGTCCATGAGAATTGTGAGTCGCTACTAGGGAACACCACTAAGCCATTGTATATAATCACGTTGTTTTTATAATTGTTTGCTAGCTTCTGTGTAATCTATGTAAGTTTGTCTATGTGGAGCTTTTCTCCCCGGGCCTCCACTGAAAATGGACATGTATCCAGTCGGACTATCCCGTTAAACAAATGTAAAATAAATAAAAATAAATAAATTAGGGCTAATCATGGCAAGCTGACAAGTTTTCATAACACATAAGCCACGATCACAACCTGTAAAAATAAAACCCATGCTGTCAATGTCGCCAATAATCTGTTCATTTATTGGGTGCAACAGAGAAAGAAGAATCACACAGGCATCTATTAGAACATCTTAAAGTGAAGTTTGCACTATTAAATCCTAATGTGTATACATTCCAAAGAATAGTTGCATATGGCCTACCAGATATGTGGGAGCTCACTGTACAAAATGTGATACACTTGACTAAAGAATCCCTGGATAATGTAAGTATCAGTCATACAGATAACTACATATACACATACCACACTATTATGAGTGGATTCCCTACACACAGCTGGGTATTGTATGCCTTTTACATATATAATACCAATAGATATTGTCTGAAGCATCTGCACTTGATGTGTCAATTAAGAGGTGATCAGTTATAATGAATAGTATAGCAGTGTGTGAGACTGATGGCAACACATCAGCTATGCCCATGTGCACATAATGTACAGCAGCGCAAAGTCAAGTGTCAATGATCACAGAAACTGTCATTATAATGTTGTACACATACATACAGCACACACTATAAGCATATAGCAAACTCAAGACATGTGACACATGACCACTGTCCCCCTGACATTGCCATTCAAAATGTTATACTGCCATTAAATCCTGACATACATCCATATCTGTCTATGCAAACTATCAAGTGGTAATACTGATTTGATATACTGGTATGTCCATGATGCAGTAGTCACACTATAGTTGTACATAGTCTACAACACCACTTCATAGGTTCATATGTTCATAGGAAAGTACTAGGTTAACAGCCAAAGAGCCCATATAAACCTAGCCATATTTAATATGAGTTTAACAATTTTCAGTAGCTAGGTGAATGTACTTCACAGAAGTATGAGCCTATGATATGGTATGTAATGCCAACTGCCACTGTGCATGAGGGTCATGACCACCACCCCAGGAGTAAATTTAAGATTACACATCCATTTAGATAGGCTGTGCTTGAACAGGGTCAGGGAAATGCTTTGCTTTACATGAATGAGAAGCTTGTTCCAGAGAAGGTATAGTTTCTGAGAGATGTATCTATCTTTCCAGCATGAGTTATGTCAGAGGTTAGGATAAGATTCTTGGAATGAGCTTTGTACAGCTTGATTCATAAATTTGTAACATTTCAATTAGGGTCAGATTGGACAGTGCCTTGTAGGCCAGACACAAATCGCCTCTTAGTAGTCTGTAGGAGACAGAATACAGGGATAAGGCTTTCAATCTTTCCATGTAGGATTCTGGGTTTGCTCCAGCTGTTGCAGATGTCTAGTGAGGTATGTGCCAAAGGATGCATTGTACTCAATTATTTGTGTAATGAAGAGTGGAAACAATGAAATTATAACATCCTTTGATCTGGATACCATGCCCTTACTTATGAGTTGTGCCACTTAGAAGGACTTTCCATCACTGCAGACACAGGATGGTTGAAGTTCAGATTACTATCAACCTGAGTACCCAGATCACATACCATTGGGTTTACCTCTAATGATTATTGTCTATACTGTAATTATACTGTAATTAAGTGTGGTATTTGTTTTCCAAAGGTGAATAATTATTATTTTTTTCTATTAGTTTCTCTCCATGGCTATGGTAACAATCATCTGTGTGCATTAATCCTTTCTGCAGTATATCTATATCATACATGCATTCAGTGACTTTTCCCAATCTGTAGACTTGGTCAAAGAATGTCTGCATTTGCTATGACTTCTGAGAAATAAATACTGAGCAGGAAAGGATCTAGTACAGAACCCTGTGGTATGCCCATTGTGACTGGCCTCTTGCTAGAGGTGAATTCACCAACTTTGACAGTTGTCCTGTAAGTGAGCCATTTGGTTACCCACCTGGTGACATAGGAGTTTATGCCCAGTTATTAGAATTTCCCTATAATGCTTTGGCCAGGTCAAGTTAGGCAGGATGCATAGTCTTTCTCACATAGCAACATAGCACATGTGGATGACAACAACACTGATATATGCAATCTTCATAGGGTCATAAGACTAGGACCACCACAGATGTCTGACCTAAATAGTGTCAGAATGTACTTTAAAGAGGATGACATCATTATTGTCTTCTGAGTAGCCAGTGTTTTGGATGAGTGTCTGATATAGATGAGGACTCGCATCCTGATTTAAAATTTTCCACATTGATAGTTAAATGAACACACACACAAACACACTCAAGTTGACTAATGTGAGATTAGAACCTCTACCTATCTAGTTACACAAGCTAGAGAACTAATTTTTTAATGCTAGTTCCACCAGATGTCTGAGTTCACTTTATGTGAGATGATATTATTCCTGTATGCTGAGATGATGATGTTGGAGGATTGTGTGATATAGATGTAGAATCACATTCAGGTTAAAAATTGTATCCAGAGTGTTAATTAAATGAACACACACATACACACACTCAAGATTACTGCTTTGAGATTAGAACCTCCACTTATCTAGTTAAACAATCTAGAGAAAACAGTAGCAATGCTAGCGCCCACAGAATAAGTCTGATGTTAACAGTATCAGAGCACACTTTATATGGGATGACATCATCAGTGTATGCTGAGAAGATGATGTTAGTAGGATTGTGTGATATAGATGTGGACCAACATCTGAGCATAAAAGGGTCTCCAGACTGATAAATGAATGAACACACACTCAGGTTGACTGCTGTGAGATTACAACCCACACCCATCTAGTCACACAAACTAAGGAACACAGTACTTAATTTTAGCACCACGGCACAAGTCTGACATAAATTCTATCAGAGTGCACTTTATAGGAGATAACAGCATCAGTATATACTGAGAAGATGATGTCAGGATTGTGTGATACAGATGTGGACACATCCTGGTGTAAAATTGTCTCCAGAGTGATAGTTGAATGATCTCTTACACACACACACACACACACACACACACACACACACACACACACACACACACACACACACACATTGCTAGCTGTACGATTAGAAATCCTACTAATCTAGTTACACAGACTATGGAACTCAGAACTTAAGGCTAGCACCATGGCACATATATGACTAACAGTGTCAGAATGCACTTTATAGGGGATGATATCATCGGTGTATTTTGAGAAAAAGAGATAGGGAGGATTGTGTGACACAGATGTTGACTCACATTCTGGTGTAAAACATTCTCAAGACTAATAATTAAATGAGCACACATATTCAAGTTCATTGCTGTGAGATAAGAACCCTTCATATCAAGTTACAAAAGCAAGAGAACACGGTACCTAATGTTAGTGCCATGGCACAAATCTGTTTTTAACAGTATCAGAATGCACTTTACATGGAATGACGTCATCACTGTATGCAGAGATGATGATTTTGGATGGATTGTGTCTCATAAATGTGGACTCACATCCCAGTGTAAATTGTGTTTAGGCTGATAGTTGAATGATCAAACACACATACAAGTTTACTGCTGTGAGATTAGAACCCCAGTCTATCTAGTTAGACAAGCTAGAGAACTCTGTACTTAATGCTATTGCCATAGCACAAGTCTAACTGTGTCAGAGTGGACTTTGTATTGGATGACATCATTACTGTATGCTGAGAAGATGATGTTGGGAGGATTGTATGATATAGATGAGGACTCATATCCAGGTGTAAAACTGCCACTAGAGTAACAGTTGAATTAGCAGACACACACACACACACACACACACACACACACACACACACACACACACACACACACACACACACACACACACACAATCTCAAGTTAACTGTTGTAAGATTAAAAGACCTACCTATCTAGTTACACAAACTATTGAACACAGTACCTAACTCTACTGACATGGCACAAGTCTAATTTTAACTTTCTGAGAGCACTTTATAGGGGATGGCAGCATCAGTATATGCTGGGAGGATTGTGTGACATAGGTATGGACTCACATCCAGGTGTAAAATGATCTCCAGAGTGATAGTTGAATGAACACACAATCCGTTGAATGTTCCATTTCTCATAAAACTGCATTTTTCTGGCAAATCACCAGTTAATCTTTGAGGACTGAAATCAGAAACTAATGGCAGATATTTGAATTTCAGACTTCATAGTGGGTGGCAGATTGACATAATGGTTAGGGTATTTCCCTTACAGACAAAAGTTGCAGAGTTTGATTCTCAAATGGAGTAATTGTCTAGGCTTTAAAATGACCCACAGTGGCAGTTAGCCTAGTTCTAATCTAAGAACATATATCCTTCAGAATATTCATGCTAATGAAAACTTGATATTCTATCAACATTCTAAGTTTGTAAGAGCAATATTTTAAAAAATGTCCCTATTTCTGCCCCCCAGTATTTGTAGCTTTGCCCAGATTTCTTGCTTTAACAGGTTAAGATGCATGGGGGAAGGCACAGAGATATAGCTAAGGGAAGACAAAGATGGATGGGGGGGGGGGGTAGAGGGAGACATAACTCTCAACTCTCCAGATTTTCGCAGACTGTCCAGATTTTTGATGTATATTTTTGGTCTGTTGCTCATACAATTATAATTTTCTGGCAAATCACCTGTAAATCATTCATGACTGAAGTTAGAAAATAATGGTAAACATTTCATTTTCAGACTTCGTACTGGGTGGGAGGTTGACATAATGTTTAAGGTATTTCCTTTACAGACATAAGGTCTGGGATTTGATTCTCACATGAGGTAATTGACTAAGTTTAAAATGGCCTACAGGGGCAGTTAGCCTAGTACTAATCTAGGAATCTATGAACCTATGTCCTTCACAGAATTCATGCAAATGCTAAACATATTTTTCTATCAATTTCTAAGTTTGTAAGGACACTATTTAAAACATGTCTCTATTTTTGTCCCCCCATTATTTGTGCCTTTGTCCAGATTTCTTGCTTTAACAGGTCGAGAGGTATGGGGAGGAGAGAATGGGCTATATAGTAGTAGGACAGATTTTGCAGTGTGTGTGTGTGACTGCATTTGTGCATGTCTGTCTGTGTAGGGGCAAGAATGAAGCTGTAGGAGTGTGTGTTAGTTTTTGTATGTATGTATGTGGAAGTGAGTGGAAGTTTATGCATGTCTGTATGTGGAAGTGTGTGTGCATGTCTGTAGGTGCAAAAATGCATGTGGGGAATGAGTGAGTGAGTGAGTGAGTGAGTGTGTGTGTGTGTGTGTGTGTGTGTGTGTGTGTGTGTGTGTGTGTGTGTGTGTGTGTGTGTGTGTGTGTGTGTGTGGGAGATACCTCTCAATTAATTAGAATGCTCAGATGTTTGCCTTATATTTTGCTCTGTTCTTCATGAAATATGGTTTTCTTGATAATCACTCCATAGTCTTCAGAAAATGCACACTAACACAAATCCTGTTCTAGCAACGTTCTAAGTTTATAAGAACAACATTTAAAATGTATCCCTATTTTTGGGCCTTTGCCCCTCCATTATTTTTGCTTTTTCCTGATTTCTTGCACTTAGAGGTTGAGAGGTATGGTGATAAGTGCCTCTGCCTGGGTTGGCACACTATATGGAATTAGATAGGAAACTGTGAGTCTAGATGCATATGTGTGCGTGTGAGAGAGCATGTGTGTGGGTAAATGGGTGAGTGTTTCCACAAGTCCAAGTGACTGTTGGGGGTAGAGCTTGCTTGATGCTCTCTGGTGTTTGTATGAGTGAGAATGAGATTAATGGGCTAAATAGTAGGGACAGATGTTAAATATTGCTGTTATAAAATTGAAGTTACGAGAAAAAATAGATTTATGTTAGCATGCAGTTTGTGTGTCCATGCGACAGACATTACAAAGGCCAAAAAGTAGGGATAGATTTTAAATATTGATCTGAAACCTGGTCAGTTGCTGGAATAATTGGATCTGTTGGCATGTATTTTGTGAAGGATATGAAATCTGGACTATGGACCAAGTGAAACATAATGGTGGGACAAAAACTGAAAAATAGGGACAGATATTAAATATTGCTTTTATAAACTTAAATCTTTGCTGGAATAACTGAATCTGTGTTACCATGCATTTTCTTTGTGGATGGAATAACTAGATCTGTGTTAGGATGCATTTTTGTGTCAACAAAGACCCCCAAACTGGGGGCAGGTTTTAAATACTGCAGTTATAAAACTGAGAAAATTGCTGGAGTAACTGGATCATTATTAATGTGCATTTTCTGTGTGTGAGAACAAAGGCCCCATAACAGGGACAAGTTTTTAAATGTTGCTCATATAAACTTAGAAAGTTGTTGGAATAACCGGATCTGTGTTAGTATTCATTTGTATGTGAACAAAGACCCCAAAATAGGAGTTGATTTTGAATACTGCTTTTATAATCTGATGAAGTTGCTGGAATAGCTGGATCTGTGTTAACATGCATTTTCTGTGTGGTTGGTAGAATAACTAGATCTGTGTTAGCATCCATTTTCTGTGTGGTTGGCAGAATAAGCGGATCTGTTTTAGCATCCATTTTTGTATGTGAGCAGACCCAAACATACTGGCTGATTTTTAAATACCACTATTATAAACTGGAAAAGTTGCTGGAATAACTGGATAAGTGTTAATATGCATTTTCTGTGCGAGAACAAAGACCCTATAATGGGGACAGGTAATTCTCTCAGTGTTATCATGCATTTATGTGTGCAAATGCACAAAGATTTTAAATATTTCTCTTAACTTAGAAAGTTGCTGGAATAACTGGATCTGTATTAGCATGCATTTTCTGTGTGGTTGGTTGAATAACCGGATTTGTTTAAGCAACATGTTTGTGTGTGACCAGACTAAATATAAAGGTTCATTTTAAAGACCTCTGCTATAAACTGGAAAAGTTGCAAGGATAACTATATCTATGTTAACATGTAATTTCTGTGTGGTTGGTAGAATAACTGGATCTGTGATAGCATCCATTTTTGTGTGTGTGAGCAGACCCAAACATAGGGGATCATTTTAAATACTACTACTGCTATAAAGTGGAAAAGTTGCCAGAAGAATTAGATCTGTGTTAGTATGTATTTTCTCAGGTAAATAGGTCTTGGATATCTGTATTATGTGATTTTTTTTTTCAACTTCTGCAGTTTGCGTCATGCTGCAACTGTTGTGTCTATAACCCTCCCTGTTTTGCTTGTACTTCAGAAAAGTAGATGCCAAACAAGAGATCTTAAATGTATGGTTTACATTTAAGTTGATGAGTTTTTCAATGATACCAGCGGTCTAGCATATGGACTGCCTCCCCTCCTCAATGGCCTTAGTGACTGTTGTCAAAAAAGTCAACCCAACCAAAGGCATGATCTGATCTTTGACAAACAAAGCCAAACTTGGGAATCCAGTCTGCAAGTTCCCTATGTCTTTATTTATGAGATCCATTATGATCCCTACTCTCCTGAGGGGAGGGGTTAAGTTAGAGGGGGGAGAAGTTTATGTTGGCAATGTCTGTAGGATCAGTAATCTTCACATCATTTTGAACATTACATGAGCATATCTGGGGAGTGAGCATTCCTAGGGAGGATACATAGTTTAAGATGTCCTTAGGGTTGTTAAGAGTCCTTTGTTTTTTTTTTTCTAGCTATGCTTTTCTGATTTTTTCTCAGCTTTTTATGGATGCTTCTAGTTAGCTTTCAGCTCTTTCTAGTTTGAAGGATTTTGCTCTTCTAAGAGTTTCTTGTTTTGTTGTAGAGTTTGTTTATGGCTTTGGTCCACCAGACTGGACACCAGACTGACGTTGTCTTTGCTACTTTTTTTCTTTTTTGGGTTTGATTTGATCCATGGTGCAGGCTGTGGGGGGCTGAAGGAAGGTATTTGTGATTCAGCGGGTTGAGTAATGTTAACCCGCGCTCAGGGGGGCTTTAAAGGAGAGACCCAGTAGAAGTGTGAAGTCGGCTTCTTTTAAAGTTCTTTAGTTCTTACTGTGGTCTTTTGGGGGGGGGCGGGATGAGGAGCGGTGCGTCAGATAGTTGAAGTCAGGATCACCAGTGAGGGGTATACTTCTGTGGTCTAACATCATTGAATTTGTTCGTGATGTGATGGATGATGAGATTTTCTCCTTGTTCCTCTTCTGATGGGTGTTGTTGTTCATTTGAGTTTTTGAATTTGCGAACCAGGAACTTGGGGGCTAGAGTGTTTGGGCTTGTAGTGTTCCCAGTCTATATTAGGGTAGTTGAAGTCACCTAGTATGATGGTGTTCTGGATGGTTTTCATGCATCATCGTGATGCCACCAATCTCTTGGTGTGGTTGCCTGTGATGAATATGGATCCTCCTCCTTTCTTGGTATTGTCCGGTTTGGGGCTGGGAGCATGATGATAGGGTAAAACCTGATAGTGTGGGGTGCTCCTCAGCCTTGAAAACCAGGTTTGTGTCACAGCACAGACATCGATGTTCTCCATACTGACTATGACCTTCTCTCTCAGTCTGGTGAGGCGACGCCAGTGTGTCTGACTATGGAGTCACTACAATGACTAGTGTGTCTGGCATTGTGTTGTTATGGGGGCTGCTGCTATGCTTGTTGACACTTGACTGAATGTATGTGTGGTGTTGTGTGTGTGTTCTGGGTGGTAGTTGTTGGGTGTCTTTGGTGTGTGGCCTCTGCTGTTTTGGGTTTTTTTGATCAGAGCCTCAGTATGTCTTTGTGTGTTTATGTGTATGATTTGAGGTTGTGATGGTATTATGTGATATACAGATAGAGAATAGTCTACTTTGGGAGTCAAGTAGAATAATTTTATAGTTGTAGGATACACTAAATAGAACAGTAGTATACTGAATTCTGTACAAAACCAAACATGATGGGTCAGGGGGGCAAATGCCCAAAAATAGCAACCGATTAAGTACCACTCTTAATAAACTTAGAAAGTTGACAGTTTACTGATATTACTTGCAGTGTTTCATTGTTTTGCACACTGTTTCATGTGGTTCTTAGTGCACTGTAGTTTTAATAATCATGCATACTCTAACTTTCGGTTGCATTATATGTTGAGATTCAGTTTGGTTTGCATTTACTGTTTAGGACATAAGTAGTATATTCTTTTTCATGTTTTGTAATGACATACCAAAGGGAAAGCCTTTGAAAGACTAACCCAGGTCTAATTCATGCCTTGACTGTCATAGCCTTAGTTTAAGGTGCCATGCTGTTTTCTCAGTGCTGTTAGGCACTGTTGACTGAAAATACTTGATAAAAATACGTCCATTGGGGAGAATTATCTGAACTTTTGTAACATGAAGCAGCAAGAGTGAAGGGCAAAAGGTCAGAGCTGTGTAGCACCACTAGCTTGGATAGAATTGCAGCTTAAGTGTTATAACTTGCTGTCCTGTTGCTATTGCCTTAACAGATGTATAATATAGTGAAACGAGAGAAACACCTGCCTATTTGTGTTTGTTTTTTTGCATTATAATATGGCTATTGTGGCATCTCACATTATTTTGTGGCCATTGTGGTATCTTGTATTATACTGTAGCTATCATGATGTTGTGCATTATAGTGTGGCTATTGAGGTGTCTTGCATTATATTGTATTTAGGTTGAGTGGTGTGGTGAACTTCTAAGATAACTGATCCATGAATGAAATGTTGGCAGGTAGCCTGGTTTAGGCTTCAAAATGCCTGGGATATTAGATGTACTGGTACCTACAAATCCTGACCATTTTCCTTACCCCAATAGAGAAAAATACAGTCGCTGAACTTGTACTTATTGAACATTTATGTGATTTTTTTTTTTTTTATGCACTAATGCTGTTTATGTCTGTTGTAATGCTAGCATCCAGTCTGTGACTGAATCTGAGATGTAGCTGGGCTCCACTAGCCTTCTCCATACTGCATGGTTTTCAAGTACACATGACAGTGGTACATAATTTTCATGTACTGAGATAAAGTTCTGGCCAAAAATGAGCACTTGGGTAGTCACTTTTTCACTGGAATGTTGCCTGTAGGAATTTACGTTTGAATTGCTTTGCCCTGACTTTAGTACAGAAGACGTGCATTTCTGATTGTGAGTTTGTGGTGTAGGAATGGAATCTACACTGAAACAAAAACAAATATCAGGTGCACAGAAGAGGAAGGCAAAGTGTGCTCATCAGGAAGAGGCAGCACAGCTGTCAGCAAGTTTAGCTGCCTTCCTGACTCGAGAAGTTAAAACCCATTGTGCATAACTGATCATAAAGTGTAAACCACCACAATGTACAGGGCTGCAAATGCAGCCTTATAATTGTGACCTGCCTTTTGACATACAACAATACATGGCATACTTGGTATGTATTTTCTCACTTTTCATTCATCACTATTAAAAAAGTACATGCCAAACTGGGGTCACTCTACCGTATCAAACCGTTTCTTAGCAAAAACACAAGATCAGCCATTGCTCGCTCCCAACTTCTATCCACCCTATTCTATGCATCTCCCATTCTGTCTAATCTTAACAAAACTAAACTAAGCAAAATAGAAGCTTGCCATAACAGAATTGTCCGCTTTGCTGCAAATTGCTCATATAGACAACATCACTGTACTGCTTTGAGACAGCTCCACTGACTTGAACTGTCCAACCTCCTAACCTAAAAGCAGCTCTGCCTCTGTCATTCTATCTATTATCTCCCCAATAAGTGTCCTGCCCTCAAAAACCTAGTACAACATCATTCAGCCAGAAGACCTCTTAGATCATCAAGCAAACTACTACTAGAAGTCATCAACAGCTACAATAGCTTTGGAGACACACTATGTAGTAATTCAGTGGCTAAAAATTGGAACTTTATCCCCACTAGCATACAAAACACATCATCCAAAACCTCCTTTAAAAACCTCATTAGGTAACATCTCAAGCAAAGTTGCCAGTGCCTTGACTGCTCCTCAGGCTAGTGAAAGCAGACAAGGTACACATAATAAACCTAGAGTACTTGATAATAGTTTTCACTCTTACTCACAAACACTGACTAATGTACAATGTATGTACTGTACCTATGCATTCTACCTATGTTACAAATTTTAGCTGTACACCACAAATCTATTAATTACCTTTATTTTTAAATTAATATTTTCTTGTTTGTTCTCTCCAGTGTAACCGTTGATGTGCTGCATACCACTGTAAAAACATGTCTATTGTAATTTGAGTGTATACTAATCATGTCTAAATATCTACATGTATCTGTAATTTTTCTGTGTGGAGCTTTTCTCCCTGGGCCTCTGCTGAAAAAGGGCCTTTTCGGCTCAGTCAGACACTCCCGGTTAACAAATGTAAAATAAATAAATAATAAATAAATCACTGAGACTATCACCATTGCCATCTATGGCACTGTATAACTGAACACGTCTATGGATGGATTTAGGAAGGGGTCTTTAAATGGGAGTTCAGTGCGCATGCAACAATTTTTGAAGCACATTACTACCAGCTTTGCTGTGATTGTCATACATAACTTTCCATTGCCTCTGTAATATGTAGGCAGCACTTTTTGAGGATAGAACTATAGAGCTGCTTATATTCTGTGTAATGAGTAAGGCACTGTCAGGCTGGAAACATCTCTGCACTTATTTTACTGAGTAAACATGATTGCTTCAGTCATGTATTGCACAGCAGCATATACTAAGTGGGTTCTATTCAGTAAGCAAACAAAAAAGCCATCAAATCCTGTGGTTCCTGCAGTGGTTTCAGATGGACAGTACAATATTGGATACGTTTTTCAAATTTTGGAAAGCTGCAGTAGTCCTTTCATCATTCAGAAGTAATATGATTATTTGTTTTAGGCATGTCATGGAACCATCAGTGCCTGTGGCAGCAGCAGAGCTGGGTTCTGTAGGCATGTAATGGAACTGCCAGTGCCTGTGGCAGCAGCAGAGCTGGGTTCTGTAGGCATGTAATGGAACTGTCAGTGCCTGTGGCAGCAGCAGAGCTGGGTTCTGTAGGCATGTGATGGAACTGCCAGTGCCTGTGGCAGCAGTAGAGCTGGGTTCTGTAGGCATGTGATTGAACTTCCAGTGCCTGTGGCAGAAGCAGAGCTGGGTGCTGTAGGCATGTGATGGAACTGTCAGTGCCTGTGGCAGCAGCAGAGCTGGGTGCTGTAGGCATGTCATGGGATCATTAGTGCCTGTGGCAGCAGCAGATGTGAGTGCTAGGCATGTCATGGGGTCATGGGTGCCCCTGGGCAGCAGCAGAGCTGGGTTCTGTAGGCATGTGATGGAACTGTCAGTGCCTGTGGCAGCAGCAGAGCTGGATGCTGTAGGCATGTGATGGAACTGTCAGTGCCTGTGGCAGCAGCAGAGCTGGGTTCTGTAGGCATGTGATGGAACTGCCAGTGCCTGTGGCAGAAGCAGAGCTGGGTGCTGTAGGCATGTGATGGAACTGTCAGTGCCTGTGGCAGCAGCAGAGCTGGGTGCTTTAGGCATGTCATGGGATCATTAGTGCCTGTGGCAGCAGCAGAGCTGAGTGTTGTAGGCATGTCATGGGACCACCATTGCCTGTGGCAGCAGCAGAGATGGGTGTTGTAGGCATGTCATGGGACCATCATTGCCTGTGGCAGCAGCAGAGATGGGTGTTGTAGGCATGTCATGAAACCATCAGTGCCTGTGGCAGCAGAAGAGCTGGGTGTTTTAGGAATGTTATGGAACCATCAGTGCCTGTGGCAGCAGCAGAGCTGGGTGAAGGACAACTTGCTATACGGTAAGGCATTATACAGAGTAGTGTAGATTGTGTGTCAGCACACACACTGCCTTATTTCAAGCTCTTTTGACAAAACTTCTCAATGCATTGCAGCAATCATTCTGACTTCCCTTCCCCTTTCATTTTAGTCATTGTGATATAGTGAAAGTACCGATGAGAGGAGTTGCACATCCTGATGTTCCTGTTGAACCAGCTGCAGATGTTCAAAGTACAAACAGCTTTCTTCCAGCTGATTCTGTGAGTCAAGAAAAAAGTAGCTGTGACAACATCTGGAAGTCCTGAATGTGTGGAGGCTTGAGCTATATTCAGTAGCACATATGACAGCATTGACGTGATTGAGGTGAAGAACAAGATGGAATTTGTTAAAAGCAAGTATGATATCCTTGAGCAAAATCTTCAATCAAGTGCCATGAAAGTGGACTACACAAGTACTGCAGCAGGACATGTTCAACTCTCCAAACATTCTAATACCCACATTGAAGTTTGTAACAGCATGAATGATGTCATACAAGATTATGACACTGACTTGTACAAATGTGGCCATCTTACAGATATCAACAAAAAGACAGTCTTGGCCATGCAGCGGCTACCTCCTGAAGGCTTTGAGTTCCCTACACATTTCATGGGGTATTCTGGAACCCAGTAAAATAGAAGATTCAGTTCACATGTGTGTGTGTGTGTGTGTGTGTGTGTGTGTGTGTGTGTGTGTGTGTGTGTGTGTGTGTGTAGTTTGAATGGATCTCTGTGAGACTGGCTACCTTGGTGTGGTACAGAGGCTTGTTGCAGTGAATCACTGCTATTAAATGCAAGTTAAGAGTGACCATGTCCATTTCAGACTAAATGTTGCCGGGGCAGCTTGGATGCATGGGGGTAGCAGTACCTGACCTTAGAGTACAAATTGAAAAAAAAACTGTCTGCACCCCTGACACACAAATACACACACACACACACACACACACACACACACACACACACACACACACACACACACACACACACACGTTGACTACTGTGAGATTAGATCACCTACCTATCTAGATACACAAGCCAGAGAACATGGTACTTAATACTAGAGCCATGACAGAAGTCTAACTTTAACAGTATCAGAGTGCACTTTATAGGGGTTGACATCATCAGTGTATACCAAGATGATGATGATGTAGGATTGTGTGATATAGATGTAGACTCATATCCAAGTCTAAAATTGTCTCCAGTGTGATACTTGAATGAACATAAACACATGCTGAAGATGCCTGCTTTGAGATTAGAACTACCACTTATCAAGTTACACAAGTTAGAGAACATGCTAGCACCACGGCACAAGTCTGACTTTAATAGTATGAAACTGCTGTGGAGTCGTGTACCGGTATAGTAGCATTTTTTGAATGATACTTTAGTGAGGGCAGCAGGACCTGTAGTCAAGCTCTTATGACTGCACACACACACTAGTTGATTATCTTGAGAGTCGATCCTCTAACTAACTAGTTACACAAGCTAGATAACAGAGTATTTAACACTAGAGCCATGGTACAAGTCTGATATTAAGAGTGTCAGAGTGCACTTTATAGAGGATAACATCATCAGTGTATAGTGAGAAGATAATGGTTTTAGGGCTGTAGGAAATTGTTGTGCAGTCACATACCAGTGTCAAAGTATTTTCTGAATAATACTTGAGTGAGGGCAGCAGGAACTGGAGTCATGCTCTTCTGATTATGAGTAAACACACACACATGTTGACTACTGTGTGATTCAATCCCCTACCTAACTAGTTACACAAGCTGGAGAACACAGTATTTAACACTCACACCATCACAGACATCATCTTTTATCTTTGTCACAGTGCTCTTTATAGAGGATGACATCATCATAGTATCACATGTATCAAATACTGTTATGAGACTTGTGTGCAAAGGCAGGACTTGAGCTATGAATTTGTGACAGCGATTTGCAAAAATACATTTAAATATATCCTGGTAACTTAGTTGAAAGAAACCGTTATGAAAGCATCATGAAAAACTATTGCTAGTCCTTCTGAATGATGTAGGATTCTAAATCTGGCTGACATAATGAATAGTTTACTGTAGTAAATCAATTTTTTTATGTATATGTTGCTTTGAATATTTTGTGTAAACCAGTTGTTGATTGTTTACTTATTTTTGTAAATTATAATCTGTAGAACACGTGGAGCTTTTCTCCCCGGCGGTCCACTGAAAAAGGGCTACTTAGTTCAGTCGGACAAACATGGTCAACAAATGCAAAATAAATAAATAAATATAAACTGAGGCATATATGTACCTCTTTCTCAGAATGTTGTTTAGATAACACACACACACACACACACACACACACACACACACACACACACACACACACACTTTGAAAACACCAGTACTGCAAGGGTGGAGGTGCAGTGATGCCTACATTAATAACATTTGCTGACAGTATCGATGTGATATAATTAAGAACGACCAATGTCCAGTGTCAGTATAAACCTATACCAAATATAACAATGCAGTCATGCTCTGTATTTCTGTAGTCTGCCTGATAATGGCCCAGATACTGATATACTGTAGTGCACTTGTGAATATCAGAAAGCATGCATTCAGTCAAGCACACATGTCCCTGCCCTTCCATGTAAAGGAAAATAACAGCACAGTAACCAGAGTTAGCCATGCTAAAAACTTCCTTATATAGTGCATTGCCAAGAAACTGATTTGTGGGAATGATAGCAAAGTGTTAGCATATGCGTGATTCACATTTCATGAATTAAACTTGAATTTGTGAAGTAGTTTTCAAGTTATGTTATGGGAGAAACTGCTGACAGATACTTTAATGTTCAAGGTGTAGTCTATATCTGAAGTGCTTTGGCCAAAGTTTTATTACATTAATAAGTGTTGCCATTGCCTTCCCTGTTTGCCCAAAGTTAAGCTTTGGGCAAATATAGTTCCATACTTATGGAAAAAAGTGTAAGATATAATAAAATATGGCTGTCCTTCTTTAGTGCAAACAGGCTCAGTGCTAAGGCACAGATAAAAGCACTCTTGGCAGTATACAGTGTGGAAAATACACATGCTGTTTAGACTTCTGTGCGGTAAAGTGTGTAAGTGCAGTGATGCTCCTGGTCAAAGCACAGGTGAGCCAGGGTTCAAATCCAAATGATTCTCTTTTTTTTTTTTTTTACAAATGGTGTCAGGATGGCATTAGCTAAGTAAATGAGATCAGCACTGCAAATGTGAATATCAATGACTACTTTAAAGTATGCATCTTCCCCATATTTTATCAGTAATGCCTACTTCAATACAGTTGTACAACTATTAGCTGTTTTGCAAGCCTCACTGAAAATCACAAGTTAATTGTGTGTACAGCTTTGTGGCACATCTTTTTAAATAATTGGTATGAGTCAGCAGATATACTATTTGTGTATGCCCAGATATCTTGAATAGTGTGTGCAGTATGCTTTTTTACAGTAAGAACAGTTTCCGCATCACGTTACTCTTTCAACATTATTCTTTACAACCAACTCTCTCTAACTCACAAAATTGTAACACAACCAACTAGAACCCCTGCACTACAAAATCTCATCCTTCCTTACAGTTCCAAAGACCACTTTGCTCTAACAACAAGAACTTACTCACCGTCTCCAATGCCAACAACACTGCAGGAGAATCTTTATTTCCAACAATATATCTTGTATATGGAACTCCCTTCCTAACTCCATTCTCTCAATCTTATCCACTAAGCACTTTAAGCCATCACTTAAAGCTTATCTAAAAAATAAGTGGCTATTTTCCTGTACTAACCTCTCACGAGTGCTCTGATCCATCACAGTATACCCAAAACATATCCAACTTCTCCCCTGGTGTTAAATTCTTTGTTCCTACTGACCTCTCTTAACCTTATATCTTGACATAAGTCATACCTACAGATAGTACTAACTATGTTCAAAGCCTAGGTCTTGTTGTCAAGATGTAACAAATTTGTATGTTATGTATACTACATTTTGTTTACTTTATACTTTTTGATTATTGTAATGTGTGCATGAAAATTTACTGTTACTCATGGAGCTTTTATCCCCAGGCATCTGCTGAAAAAGGACCTGTGTCCAGTCAGACACTCAAAGTAAACAAATGTTAAATAAATAAAATAAATAAAATTAGATGAACATATCCATCATCACCTGAACATGACCGAAAGAGAATCCTACAGCAGATTTTTTTAAACCATGCACACTACAGAGGCACTGATAAACTATTGAATCAAGGTAACATGTTTGTATTATCCATCACAGACTCATGTCAGTATGCGGAAACCATGAGATGATGTGTACATCCTTCAACTTAGTAGATACACACATATAAGTAGGGTTGGGTGAAGGGATGAATACAAGGAGAGATGAACATGCATATAACAATATCTGGTTTAATAGAATATTCATGGACATGTTTTTGGTCAGTTGTCATTATTAAGTTACGATGGCAGAATAGCACAAAAATGAATTTTAATTCACAAAGTAAAATCCACAAGATAAAATCCAATAAAACACACAAAAACACGCTGTAATTATGCTGTTATAGAACCACAAGTGAGCGCTTTCATCTCCAAAGGGAGATTTCTTCAGAGTCTGAAGAAATCTTCTTTTGGAGATGAAAACGCTCACTTGTGGTTCTATAACAGCATAATTACAGCGTGTTTTCGTGTGTTTTATTGGATTTTACCTTGTGGATTTTACTTCGTGAATTAAACTTCGTTTTTGTGCTATTCTGCCATCGTTTCTTTTTGGATTTGTGCTTTGTTTTGAAGCGTGCTGCTTTGCTCATTGCTGTGGTCATTATTAAGTTGCCATACTATGTAGCATGAAGTGAATGACATAAGGGTAAATAAGGGTTGGGGGAGGGACAACAGGCCTATGACAAGCAGAACAAGGTTGGATAAATATGCGATAGTTGTGTGGACCGATGTCACTTCAAATACTCATTTTGACCAGTATTCAATATATCACTGTGAGAACTCATAACTCTGAAAAATGTTAAGATGTGGATGATTAAACATAGCATGCACATATAACATCACACTACGAAATGTGAGATGCATCTGGAATCGAAACCTTGATGCTAATGGCAAAAAAAAAAAAATCTTCAGTCAAGTGTTCATTGTCAACAATCCACAGAGGAAGTTGCATTTTGTTACATTTAGCAGTCTAATGAACTGTCAGAGTAAACATTTCAAAATACTGCCTTTAACTCTGTGTTCCTTTAGTGCAGTGAGTTTAAGCAACATTGCACAGAGATAACCAGACTATAGTGGCTGATAGCAAAAACTCACCAGGTTTTGACATAGGACGTATAGAGCTATTCACTGCTGCTCAGCACTGGTGTGCATATCCAAACTCTGTGCAATTGCAGAGGACAAAAAGTGAAGGCTTTTTTATTGGCCATGTCTGGCCATGTGTGTGGTGTGTGATTCTATTTTTTGATCAGATTAAAGGTGTGAAAATAAGGTTGATAGGAAAGTGGTGAAATGGGGAGGGGGAAGCAGAGGGAAGCAATAAAGGAATTTGCAGGAGGGAATTAGGAAAGAAAATAGATATCCATTTCTTCAACACGATAATTTGAACATGTATAGAAATTTGGATGAATTTGGACTATCACCCCAACACAGATGGGTGACAACTATGTAATAATATTGTATAGCCAATTGGACTACATCAAGGATGTCTAGAATACACATATGAGAAGTAGAGAGCTATGTATGGGACATTTATTTGTGGGACAAGTGTCCTTTTTTAATTAATCAATTAATTAAAAGAATGTGTAAGAGTATTTAAATGCTTGGTTTTAACTTTTGGTTTGAGTTCTGAAGAAGTTTTATATGAAAGTGGATATTAAAATTTACTACAATAACCCATCTTGTTCTTCTTTTGTACTATTGTAGTGATGTTTTGGTTATTTGTGGACTTTTCACTTTACCTCTGTGGTTGATTTTTTTCTTTTTTGATTTCAAGATGAGAGGAATGTTGGGGGAGGGAAGTAAGTAGGAAGGGTAGGTAAGGAAGCAGGTGCAGTCAAATTGGGAAAACAAGATAGACATGGACACAAAAAGGTGGGCAACACCATGACTGGGGATAGGTAGGGGACATTGGAGACTCATGCCTATTAAGCATGGGAAGAGTGAGAATATAGTCCTCTCCCTAACAACTCTCAACAGTGTTCCCTTCCTCAGTTCCATCAGTTCCCTGTCAGAATGCCTAATGTGGGAGTCTATTTTACATTCTAATGAGCAACCTCTCCAGGTGACTGATGTGGGCACCAAGGTCAGTTTCTATACCATCACTTACCATCTCTGAAAGCTCCTGGCAGGTGATGTAACCACTGCCTCTATCGATACCCTTGGAGGGAAGCAATGCAGCAGCAATCGGGGTGGCAATGCTACCTGATGTGGATGGGCCAGGGAAATGCATGGGCTATGGATGCAGTTCTGTCAGTTTGTGTCCCAGAGGGGCTGGGTGTTGATATGGCAGCCAGTGGACGGTTGGCAGTCTGAGCCACAGTGGTTGGCCCACCCGCTGTGCTGAAAAACATTTTGTCTGTTGGCAGAAAAGTATGACATCAGAATGGTGCATTTCCATTTGAAAAAAAGAAAGATAAGAGATGGGGTAAGACAAAAAAGAAAATAAATTATTAGAAACATTATATATGTTTCATTTATTCTTTATTATAGTAAATATACTTTTATTACTGTATTAGCTATACAGATTTCTCAATCCAAAAAAGATAATGAATTGTTACAAGTAGTCATTGGAATATGCAGATATTACATATATGCTTTTAAATATAGTACAGATTAACTTAACAACATGGCATTAAAGCCAATATTGCTGCAATTAAAATTTAAACATTTCTTGAATATGTGTATATATAGATTACTTGTGGGAAATGAACTGACCTAACCTGAATGCAGTATTGTACTTGTCTAATACAATTACCAAGAGCTATAGAAAAAAGCATGCATGCTTGCTTTTACAGTTAAGATCTGCATGCTTAAGTTGCTATTGATCTATAGAATACCAATATATTTAATCCAATCATGTTCACTTGTGCTGCATACATACCCCTTTGCCTCTCTGAGTCTCTCCAGTCTTGCTGCATGCGCCTCTCTTTTTGCTGAAATTTGTTGTGCAGATGTAAAATAAAGCTGAGAAAAAGAGACATGAAAGCATTAAGCATAACAGACTTGGCTATCTATAGGTTTCCATAACATTTAAAGTTGCTTTATCTGTATACTTACATAACTGTGGAATGTCAGTAGTTTTAAACTCATCTATCTACTGGCCGAGTTGTGCCTGCTTGCACCATTTCAGGTCACTGTAAAACACAAAACTTCTGCTTTAGCACAACATGTTTCAGAATGTGGACCAGAGCATATTTTCAAGTTTTTGGTACTTGAAGTTTTAGACGAGGAAATGAGAAGAGGAGACATAAAGAATCGAGCAGAGACAGCTGAACAGAAATGGATTTTATTTTTTAATGCTGATAAACCACCTGGCGTGAATGGTGTGTTATCCCTGAAACCTTTTTTAAAAGCACGTCCTCTTAGACATTGATTTGCTGTTTACCCAAGTGATTTTCATGATGGCTGTTTTTATCTGGAACTTAGTTTCTGTTTTTTGCACATTTTTTTACATTATGCTTTTAAGACTGTTAAATGTTTTATTGGTAATTAAAGAATGCTAAGCAGTTGATTGGCTGTTTTTTACTTTAAATTCAATGTACTTGATGTCAGTCTGATGAAGCAATGTGAATATAGCAAAAATGCTTACTTCTTTTAGCTCCATTTGTTTCTTAACATAAATTGTGTTGTGCCTAGCTGTGCTGGTTTGGTAATTTTTATTTTCCATACCTCACCTCTGTGCCCTAAATTTGGCACAATCCTTCCTATCTCCCACCATGTCTGCAAAGTTCCTCCAACAGTACAAGTATTTTCCTGCAAATTCATTATATAACATTTATGACCAGTGCACAAACAATCAAGACAATGCCAACCATATTTGAGAGATGTTAAGTGGAGAGAAACATCATCATCAAGGATAATGTGACAGTTGCCATTCATTTATGGTATGTGTGCTGCTATCCAAACACAATGCTCCATGTGTAGGTACTGCACGGCCCAGAATATACCATAAAAACCACTGTTGGCCAGCAGATATGTGAGTCAAAGTAAAAAATGATGAAAACACCAAATGATTTGAGAGATGTTAAGTGGAGAGAAACATCACCATCAAGGATAATGTGACAGTTGCCATTCATTTATGGTATGTGTGCTGCTATACCCGGTCAGAGTTTTTTCAGTGCTCAATATTGAAATGCTAAATGACTTGGCTTTTAGCTCATTACATCCGAGTGACACCTCCAGGTGCATCTGCAGTTGCCTCCTACTGTTCCCCTAGGCGTCAAATATTACTTGTTCATATTTGCATTAATAATTCCAAAACCATGCCCTATGCGAGGTATCAGAATATTTTATCTTGAAGCATACATGATGGCAAACACAATTGTATTGATATTTGACCTATGTCAATGAGTATTTGTAGAATTGTAAGGTGATAATTTATTTTTTAAAGACTCAAGCCACGCCCACTAGGAGATAAAGGTGCACAATCAAAAGAGCTGTACTTGAGTTAAGACATGACTTTGGTGGGATCAATGTGATGACTTGAAATGCATTTTGTGGGGACTTGCACAATGTTAGAAGTAATATGTACAAATGTGGGATTTAAACCTATGTAAAAAAAAAAAGAGAAAGCATACATTTCCACACAAGAGATGTTTTTTCTCATTGCCACAAAAGAATTAGAGGTTATAATTTCTGCACAACTATGTTCGTTTGCTTTTGCATTTTCAGATAGTATTGGAGAGAAATGTACTGTACATGTCATTGGCTCTGGTGTTATGCTTCTCAGATGGCTCAGGGTAACATCCACAGGAGTGCTGGGCACAGTGAAAATTGACTGGCATTCATAAATTGATTTCTTTACTATTTAGCAATGATAATTTTCCTCCAGTAATCAGTCACATAAAGTTTCAGTCTTCACTATATAAATGTTGACAGAATGGGTGTTTTTACAGACCCTTTACATTTTTTATGGAGTCTGTAGGGGTGAAACCTACCACATTCTGTTGCCCTAAATGAAAAATGTGCTTTAAGTGCTGAAAATGTATAATCAGCCTGATAATTTTGTGGAAAACATATATACATTATGAATGTGGTATTCCTTGTTTTTTTTGCAAACATTTGTTTGTGTAGGGGGCACCTACCATTCTGCTGTCCAAAATAAGAAGTGTGATTCAATTGCTTTTCTGTTGTAAATGTGTTGTAGAAAGCCTGATAATTTATGTGGTTTTCCTTGTTTATTACAAACCTTCACTCATGTGGGAAGGGGAGGTTGTGGAGCCACCTAGCATTCTGTTGTACAACACGAGAAGTGTATTTCAAGTGCTGTATGTTGACAAAGGGTAAGCAGACTGATTATTTAGTGAAGGAATATATTACTTACATGATATTAATGTGCTGTATCCTTCTCTGTTTTATGTTACACAGGATTATGGCACCCAAGCCTAAAAATCTACAAAAAAACCCTTTCAGTGAAGCTGAGAATGAAGTCATCATCCAGGCTGTGAGGTGGGATGGAGCCTTCCATGCTTGATGCTTGAGAGTGGCTGGGGGAATATGGCTGCCAGAAAGGAGATTTGGGACCAGTTAGTCACCGATGTGAATGCAGTTGGTGGGCATGGCCGCAATTATGATCAGGTGCATCATTGAACCATTGATATAATTTCAAAAGCATGGTGCAGTTGCCTGAGAACAGCTGATGGGGGGGATTGGTTTTGCTACCGAACCACCACTGACATGAAATGAGGAGTTTCTATCCACTGTCAGAGAACCCAGCAACTCAGGGGAGCCTGGGTACAATGTGCTTGATGTCAGTGCTGATGTGGCTGGGAGGCCAAGTTTGTCCCTGTTGCAGATTCCATGTAAGCTTACATAAGGCTTGTAGTCTAAAATATAATTTTGCTGCTACTGTTTGCGAGACATGTTTTCTCTGTCTGCACCTATTGATAAGTCATACACTTTATACAAGAGAGTTGTTCAGTAAACATGAGTGTGGATAGATGGTGCTGACAAGTTTCAATTAAGCTACGTCTTACAGGGCATACAGGTGATTGGGAATTCACTGTTCCTGTGTTATTCCCATTGTGAAGATCAACTGCTGCCCTTTCCTTGCTTCATTTCTTTAAGGCCCAACCTCCCTGCAATGTGTTGAGACATCTGCACATGGTAAGCACATTTTTTGTCTTTGCTCTTGCTAAGTATTATTTAGACATACATTATCTCTATGTGTGAGAAGTGTGTAATGAATACCTGTATAGCTGTAAAATCTGCAACTGTGCAAGCAGTGTTACTTTCTGACTAGATATTTTGGGTTAATATTTATGGGAATAGTAATTTCATTCCTGTGTTTGTTGCTTACTATCACAGGTGATCCCAACAGTGGAAGTGTAGGACTCCTACCATCTGATTTTGGAGTATCGGTAGGCTCTGATGATGATGGTGGCCAAATGGGGGCACAGCAGAGGGGGTGTGGTGATGGTGCAGAGGTTGAATCTGACACTGAGGTTGTAACTCAGACATCCCCTGGATTTCCTTCAGACACAGTAAGTATGCTTATGCATACCCATTCAGCTGAGCCCTAAGAGAGTGGACAGGTTGATCAGGATAGCATGGTTACTGTAGTTTCAGTGCCGGCTGACTCAGGCTGTAACCAAAGTATAGTGTCACACATGAAGGGTGGTAGGGGTGCTCAGAGAACAGCTGTTATCCTCCCATTAACTATTGCTGGTGTGCCATTATATGCCACTTGACATACGCTTAGGGCCATCATTGAAGCTCACTGGGGCCTCAGAGGACATGCTTAGGGTTCTACATGTGACACAAGATGATGTGTGTAAGTACTTCCACCATGTGGCTAATTCAATGGATTGGATGAATGCCACAATGAATTGGGCAGTGTCTACAATCGAATGTCTGTTGGGAGAGGGGCAGCTTCTACTTGCCCAAAGGGCTGCAACATCATCTGGTGTTAGCTGCTAGGGTGGTGCCCTCTCTAGCTCCATAGTGACAGTACTTTAACTGCTACATCAGGGGTTGAGGTTTCCACACCAAAATATGGTGGCCATGGGGTCTTGGACCTGGGCATTGTCATGAAGAGAGCTCTCCAGGAGATATCGCTCACATTCAGGTAGCACCACCACATCCAACTATGGTCATGGACATGCTAGTGGAAATCCTGGTAGAGCTAGTTCTTTCAGGGTCAACAGTGATGATCTTATACCTCTGTCATGTACAGCTTACACCTGTCCAAAGTTCCAGGATGCAGTGCTAGCTCAGAGCTTCACTGCGTTCTTGCAAACACTCACACACACATTTCACATACAGCACTCATACAGGCACTCACTGATACCTGCTACATGAGGTGTTGATGAGAGTTGCAGGTCATTCTGTCTCCGTGGCAATTAGATATTATCTGCATTTCTGCCTACTGTGTTTCTTACACACACACACACACACACACACACACACACACACACACACACACACACACACACACACACACACACACACACACACACACACACACACATTTTGGTGTCAGCCATGGCCTCCTGAACCCCATCCCCCACCCTGTGCAAATGATGATATCTGTACCATCATTCTATATTTTTGATTCACGGTTACATATGTACATTGTGTGATGTCCAGGAAACAGTTCACTGCCAATATTCAAATAAAACAACCGAAATAATCACAAAGAACGTAGTTTTAATGAATAAAACAACCGAAATAATCACAAAATAAAATTTGTGATTATTTCGGTTGTTTTATTTACATTGTGTGATGCACAGGGTAGATAGATGAATGAGGATATGTATTGATGATGCTATTTGGATTTTTTTTCTGATTTATTACAGCATTTTAGTGTTGAGAGTTCTACCTTAAATCATTGATACAGCAGTCATGCTTATTGCTCCACTTGAGAGAATGTAAGGATAAGTAGAGCTTGTACTGATTTTTCTGTGCTGGGTATTTTAGATGCATGGGTCATGTTAGCTGATAAACTGCATAAATATTGATGTATGTGATGAATATCTCATACACATTCTACTTACGTACATTTTCAAGAAACAGTATGCAGGTAGCATCTACCATTCATTCATGTTCTTACACATTTATTTTTCTTTTACAGGTTTAACACTTACCTTGATAGGCCTGCAGTTCCAAATGATGTCATTCAGGGCTGACTCTGTCTGATGGTAGCAGTACACAGCCAATATGTGGGTAAGTAAAGGTTCTGAACATTGCATGGCATCAGTTTTACTTTATGTATGCGCATAGGATGAAAGATGTACCCCTTAGGTGGTCAGCATGTGTGCTCTCCATTGCCTCTTGGCCAGGGCAAAGACATATTGTGCACTCCTCCATCTACGTATACCTACAGCAGCTGGTGGTTTTCCCTCTGATTCCCCACGTGCAAGTGGCTATGGTGACCTTGCCAGTGGTGGTAGAATATCTGCTCCTAGCCCTTGGTTTTCCTGTTGAGGGTGCTTTTGCGGGATGATATTGTGCAGGATAGCACAGACTGTGATAATTTTTCCACAGGTACTGGGGTCATACAGCAGAGCTCCCCCTGATGTATCTAGGCACTGAAGCTGTGACTTCAGCAGCCCAAACACATGCTCTGTGGTATTTCTTATTTGAGTGTGTGCCTCAATATAGTGTTCCTTCCTGGGTGGAGGAACATTTGTGAAGGATGCCATCAACCATGGGTTGAGTGCATCTTCTGCATCTCACAGTTAGTGGTCTTGTGGGATATCACCTCTGGAAAACCTCTTTTAGAGTTGTGAGTTGTGCCAGATACTGGAGTTGTAACTGCCGGGTTGCCAGCACTCACATTTAGGATGATTCCCTTAGCATTACACACAACCTGGTAGTTAATGGAGTGGAACCATTTTCTGTTGATGTAGACCCTTCTCTGTTCCTCAGGTGGTGCTTTGATCTCAGTGTTTGTGCAGTCCATGTTACCCAAGTCTTAAGGAAAGTGTGCTATCGGGTAGAATTCCTGCATAGTTCTATCTCTGTCCTCATGGATATGAGGGAAATGTACGTAGTCACTGGCAAGCTGTAGCATAGTATTCAGGAACTGGTGTAGGATTCTGGATACTGATGCCTGTGATGCCAATAGCATGGCCCACCTGGCTCTCTGAAATTTTCCTGTAGCTAATATTGCAAGTGCTACACATACCTTGGTCTCCACGGGTATTAGTTCCCCTCAGTTTGCCCTTGCTTTCAGGTGAGAAGGACTTCCTGGAGTAGGTCTTTATATACCCTGTAGCACTCTACTATTTCAACCTCATGCAATCCATGAAAAGTTAAAAGGGGTCTAAATACCTTTCTCACCCTTGCTCAAGATCTGTCATCATCAGCAGCAGCGTAAACACGAGCCTGTTGCACATATGCATGTAGAAGAGCAGCAACCCCTAACATTCTTTCCCTCTGGTGTAGTTTCTGTGACTGTATTCCAATCATTTTTGGAATACAAGGCAAAATGCTACACTAAGAGTACATGACTGTTTTGTTTGTTGAATAGCTCCACCAACTTGGATTTGTGGATTAGCATAGAATTCAGCTGCATATGCAGTAAATAGAATGCCCAATGTTTACCATGTTTGCGCAGCTTTCCACATCATGTAGAGCTACTTACTGAATACAAATTAGCCTGCTACCATGTGCGCACTGCATCATCATGTGCACATGGATTTTAGTAAGCCGCGCAGGGTTTATTGAACCTACAGCCATATGTAACTTTCCTGTGTTTAATCCTATGGTTCTGGCTATGCCTGACATGCAAAGTACCCAAGTGTTCTGAAAAATATATAACAAAGTTTGAAAGTACTACAAGCTCTTGGGAATTTGCAGATGGAGTCAAAGTAAGGTCAGGGTGACTATTAGAAATTAAAAGTGAAAGTATATTTCAATATATTCAGTTAAGAAAAGTACAGCTCACAAAGCAAAAAATATCAGCACTACCCAAAACTTAAAAACGTACAGTTGCTATGTTATCAGGTCTAAGATAACTACTGGAGGTACTCAGAAACCTGATAAATCATTTGACTAGTGCCTGCATGTTACACCTTAGTTAGTCTTCATCAAGACTAAATAATCCAAAAAGATGGCTTGAAAGGGAGCAATCCCGAAAAATATATTAGGGACGTCTACATTTTATGCTAAACTGCTAGGTAGGAAAATAAAGCTTCCCCACTTTCAGCTTGTCATTGTTCCAGGAATGCAGTGTGACACCAATGTCCTCCAAAGGCAGCACTTGATGAACTGCATGACAGACGGTATTGGAAAAATAACATAAAACTGACAGCCTTGCTGTAGGTGCATGTGGAAGCTACAGCAACTTCTTACTGTTGCTTTAGTATGTTGCTTGTACACAACTTTCATGGTAAACTAGATATTTTTGGCATAGACTGTTGAGCATCAGAGCTAACTACTTTGTGACACATCATTGTAACTTTGTGCCTTTGAATCATAAGTATGTCCACTTAAGATCCAAGTTTTCTCATAAAAGCTATGTAAGAAAATCTTAAAGTATTATAGGTTCACAGCACTTTGCAGGTAGAATCAAAGTACAATCCCCAGGTTCAATGACCCCAAATTTATGAATGACAGTCTGTAATCTTAAATTAATCTCAAAGCTGCATGTATGCTTTTCTGAATTGTCTGAAATTTAATTTTTATGTACAAGATCTTCAGCCTTCTTAAATAGTGTGTCAAAAAATCTGTTTTGTGACAGTTCAAAATGCAGTTGCTCCAATACTTTTGAAGCAGGCATTGCAATCAATGAACAGTTTTACAGAAAAGTGCACTAATATAGTTTCCTGAAATTTCATGAAACTATGTCAAAGTGTTACTGGGGTACAGTCATTTGTAGATAACTTGTATAAAAATTATCCTACGAAGGAGCTATTTTGGCCTCTGCCTTCTTGGAAATGATCACGAATGAGTAAAACTGTCACTTAAACACTGCAAGCATATGAATAAACAAAGGAGACATGTTTTATAGACTGAACAATGACTCAAACTTAAACAAGACAAGCATATACATACAGTGAAATAAACAAAGGAGACATGTTTTATAGACTGAACAATGACCCAATAAAATATGTAAGGGGAAGCTTATACTCTGTTTGTATTACCCTTTTTAATGTCAGATACTCTTATTATTTCAGCTTTAAAATTTAAAAGAAACAGAATATGCATCAACATCACTATGTTAGTATTGTCAAGATAAAAAAAATGTCTTACAAACTGCAGATATGTCAGAACTGAGAGTGCACAGTTTTAATCTCATGTGATACTTACAGTCACTGACAGCTGATATATATGAAACATTTATAATTGGGAGTTTTTGAAGACTGTGCATTCTATAACGTGTCACGTATGCTTCAATGGTGAGTACAGATGATAGATACACCACTATAATAAATTTAACTAGTCAGTCCTTTCTTCTCATTTGTTTACCTTGCAAAACTAATATAAATGCAATTTCATCTTTTTTGCCTGTTAATTGGACCGAAGAAAGCTGAACATTTTTATAATATGGCCTTTACAAAGCTGTATGTGAAACATTGTCATATTGTTGGCAAATAACTGTTTGCAGAACCACTTTTACACAGCATTAAAAGATAATTGAATTCATTAGTGTCATACTTTCAAAAAGAAGTTATAAGCAGATTGTTGGCTTCAGAGAGAGAGAAGATATCCAGCACCACAAATTCAATTAAGCTGTATAATATGTGATTTCAGTTGAAGTCATAAAGACTCAGCAAGTGTTAATATGTCCAGTTTGGTCTTGGTGTGGTCATCCTCCATAGAAATAAATCACACGTTTAAGTTTCTTACATCAAAGTTATTTATATCTCTGTGCCAATTTACTTTTACAGCTATTAATCTTTTCAGGAGTGTATTCAGAATGCTTATGTCGATGACCTGGATTTCTTCTAACATATTTATCATCTTGATATGTACACTGTTTTCCAAAAAATCAGAACACTTCATGACTTTTGCTTGGATGCCTGCAGCATAATGAAGGATACAGGTGCCGACTGAGGGAGAACACTTAGGGCTACTGTGATATATAGTAAGTGTACAGAAATTGGAATGAACACAACAGCAGTTATTCCCCATTTGCCAGTGTCACAACATTCCTATGGGATACTCGTCTCCATTGCTGTGCACCCTTTAATTAATTATTCAGGCACTGCCTACAGATAATTCCAGAAAGCTACCCACCAAGTATGCTGGTTTTATGACAGTCTAATCTGTACATAGTTATATTCTAATAAAGTCAGATCACTACCTGAATTGACAGCACTCTGCTACTACTGCCATCATAAAGCCCCTAATTACCCCACTATTGACTACTTATCCTCTGTGTGCCTCTCCTACATTATTTTCATACATAAAATAATGCAGCTGTATCCAGTATGTCTGACCTGCTTCATGCCACTGTTCCAGTTCATCTATACATTAGGCGATTAGTACCACACCATTTTCCAGGATTATTCCAAAACAAGGGTCAGTGGACTCTCAGATATATATACTTTTGTTAACGAAGTATTCACTAGTTTGGAGTTCTATCATGTCATATATTATTTTGCTTGCATTTTTCCCCTTCCCATCATCCTGACAGCTCAGCAGTTTCCCACATCCTCCACTGGGTCTATCAGCCACTCCAATCTTTCTTCAGACTAATATGGTATTTTCTGGTTGTGCCATTAATGGTCCAAAGGATTCCCTGGGTTTGGGGGAGGGGTCATGCTATTATCTTTCTAACCGGGGAGGTCTTCTATACTTAGGCCTACCCTGTAGTTTCTTTCCTGATGTTTTCCTATATATCACAGGAACCCTACTGTCCTACAATCAGTAGACAGTGTTGAACCACTCCCCACTTCTGAAAGAATCTGATGTCAACAAGCTGCCCCACCCCTAAGCTGTAGCACATCACAGCTGACTGCTCTGTCTCTGCCAGGAAGCTTCAAATACTTTTTGTGACTATGCACATGCCTCTCTGCCCTACCAAATGGTCACAGCCATTTTCCCTTCTGGTCTGTTAGTCCCCCAAGCTGCTAACTGAACCTGGGTCAATTGGGCTAAAGTCAGGGATTTATCTCTCTACACCAGCACAGTGGGTCTATCACATTTTTAAATGTAACTTTTATAACTAGTGACACAGACTGTTGGAATGCATTTTAAAGGGATGATGATTTAGACACTTATCAATCTCCTTACAACAATGCATCACATTTCTATATTCTAATTACATTTGTGAATGCATGAGTAAACTCAGGCAAGCACTTTAGTTTTAACTGGTTTCAAACATGTCAGATTGTTGAACAGAGAACAGTTAACATTGGCTATTAGGTATCAATGGTAACCTAGGAGCACTGTTCGGACTTTGGAATCCATCCATACTCACTCAGATGGAGTGCACTTATGTATAAATCTATGAACGCATACATATAAAAGTGAGAAAAAGCTACAAACAAAAGGTAACTGTAGATCTGGGTTGTCTCTCAACATCATGCGACCTAATTATTGAAAAATGTTACTAGTAATCATAATAGATCATGATGCCTGCAAGTATAGTGCTGAGAAATAAGGCTATGAATTGTTAACGAGCTTCATCCTTTAGTTCAGGGTTTCAGTCATTCACTTTCCACTGGCTTACTGTGCGACTCTGTTAACAAGGGACATGGGTTGGCATTAAAAATAAGTTTCTGCCTAGCAGGTTTAACAGTTAATACATAAATAAAATAAAATAAAAATATAAGTCAAAAAAGATTTCTTTTTAATAAAGAATGCTTGTTATTCAGTTGCTCTAAAAAGTAAAAAAAATAAGGAAGAAGAGTGAAAATTTTGCAAATGAAACACAGACAATCTGATTTCGGAAAAGCATTCCAGATCGGTTTTGCTGATTTTGGTAATGAGGTACCAAAAGTAGTACCACGAATCAGTAAAACTAGCCTTGCATTCTTTTCTGATATCAGCTTCTGTGCATTTCTTTTGCAAAGTTTCACTCTTCTTGTTTATTTTTTACTTTTTAGAGCAATTGAATAAAAAGCATTCTTTATTTTAAAAAAATCTTTTTCTACTTATATTTTTACTTAAAAACTAAAAAGGTGGGAAGTCAGCAATGCAGGCAACATGTCCAGTGGGAAGCAATCGTGCAATACACACTACTTCAGCACCCTGGACAGCACAAGTGGGGCATGACAGAACCACTGAAAGCCAGATAAATAAAGCCACTTTCAAAAATAAGCATTCTAATAATAAAGAAGCATTCTAATAATAATAAATTAATGGACAAAACAAGCACATGAATCATGTATTGTCATGAGGCATATCATTGCCTTTGTTAGTCTCATCTGTACCCCCTTCACAACTATTTACTTTTCTGTGTCTGTATCATTTATTGAAATAAACCAACTTACTAGTTTTAATTTAAACAGTTGAACATGGAGTGCAATATAAAGCTCCTTAACAAGTACACAATGTCTAGGGGATCTGAATGGGTCATTCTAAGAGGGCCCAGGTAGCAGATCAAGCACTAACTACTTCCACATTCATTAAAAGGACTTGCTCAAAGAAAGGAGTATAGTCCGGTGAATTCAGTGGAAAGGGATAACTTAAGGAAGTGACTGAATTTTGCAAACTATTAGATCTCTCTGTCAAATGATGAATACTGAAAAACAGAACAGATGGGAAGAAACACTGGTCTTTCAGAGGTTACATGACAGGTAGGAACAAAGTTAGGGGAGGGCTTGAGAAAGAATATTACATGCAATTTTAGGAAAGGCTGCATAGGCTAAGCTACATTCTTCACTCATCAGCAAAATTTAATGTAGTCAAGTCTTTATGTTAAGATACACAACCAGATTCAATAAAGCCAACATGGTTCGTTTACACCATGTGCATGTCGTGCCACTATGCACACATGGTAGCACAGAGTTTTAGATTCAGTTAGCACTCTGTAGAGGCAAGCACCACCATGCAAACAAGGTAAACACCATTTACAGCATAAGCAGCTGAATTGTATGTTAATCACCCAATCCAGCACAGTGGAGCTATTAACAAGTTATAAAACAACCATGTAGGCTCAATGCTGGTTTTCCCTGTGAATTCCAAAACCTATTGGAATACAGCCACAGAAAGGAGTCTATACAGAAAGAATGTTAGGGGCTACTGTTGCTTTAATTCATTTGTATGTGTAACATGCTGAAGTCTATGCTGCTGTTGCTGCCAACAAACCTAGACCAAGAAGGAGAAGAGTTTTCAGGCCCCATTAAACTTTTCACAACTTACATGATGTGGAAATTGTAGAGTGCTACAGGGTGGCTAAAGAGACATTACAGGAACACTGCAACCTCTGTTGATCTCAACTCAGAGCCAGGGCTAACCAAGGGGAACCCATCCCAGTGGAGTCAAATGTATGCGTAGCACCTAGAATCATAGCTACAGATACCTTTCAGAGACCAACAAGGGACATGCTAGGGGTGTCACAGGCATCAGCATCCAGGATCTTCCATCAGTTCCTGAATGATGTGCTCCAACATGCCATTGACCAGATACATTTTCCCCATACTCCTGAGGTGAGGCCAGAAATTGCAAGAGTTCTATCATGTAGCACACTACCCTGAAATACTGGGTGCCATAGATTACAGACATGTAGAAATTAAGGCACCACCCAGGGAACAAGGTAGGGTCTACATAAACAGAAAGGGCTTCCACTCTAACTGCCAAGTCATGTGTAATACCAATGGAATAATCCTGATTGTATGTGCTGGCAACTCTGGCAGTTACTACAACTTACATATCTGTTACACCTCCCAACTGTATCAGATGTTCATTACGGGGGATATCCCACAGGATCATTATCTGGGGGATGCAGGTTATGCACCAGAACCATGGTTAATGACACCCATCAGAAAGGCATACGCAACACCCACTGAAGAAGACTATAATGATGCACACACTCAAACCAAAAATATCATAGTGGGTGTGTTGGGCTGCTGAAGTCACAATTATGATGCCTAGATACATCTGGGGGAGTCTTGCAGTAGAATACATGGACATGCACTGAAATATTCACAGTATGTGCCATGCTGCACAACATTATCCTGAGAAAACAGCTTCAACAGGATCAGCAAGGGGAAGGAGAGCGCACACCCCACCACCAATGCCAAGGTCACCACAGCCACAGGCAGATGAGGAGTCAGAGGGGGAACCACCAGCTGCTGTGGGTGTAGGCAGACATAGACATTCTCAATATGCCCTTGCATTGGCTAACAGACAATGCATAGCAAACCTAGTCACCACCAAAGGGCCTAAAACCTTCCTCCTATGCACATACATATATTAAAATTAATGCCAGGCAACTGTCACGACCTGTACCTCCCCAATGTACTGGCTGTGCACATCTTGCATCAGACAGTCAGCCCTATACTAAAACTGTGGCAACTGCTGCATTTACAAGGTAAGTCTTGAACCTGAAGTGCATTGTGTAATAATATGAATAAGTAGCATATCCTTGTATTTCATTATTTGGTACTGTAAGCAAGTAAATGGTGGGAAATTTGTACAGAAATTACATTAACATTTGACAGCAGAGACTTATTTGACTTATATGTGTCCATTATTCAGTAGTAGACCTCAGGCATCAAAATTCACACAGTCATACATCTCAAAAATACTGATGATCACTGCATGCCCTCAGTTTAGCACCATATGTTGTACTGGAAAATCATTAAAGAGAAAAGTTAGAAAGTAATGAGAAAAGTTGCAGTTTCAGGAAGCCTTTGCTGACTCAAAAGATAAATGAGTGTATGTGAGTAAGAAAGAGAAACAGGCGCACATATGGATAAAACAATGGCCAGCGAGACAAACTGAGTTTTAAGCTGCATGGCTGAACCATGTAACTGTTGTGTGTGTCTTCAGGGTCCCCCAGGTGAAATTTATGTGTGTGTGTGTGTGTGTGTGTGTGTGTGTGTGTGTGTGTGTGTGTGTGTGTGTGTGTGTGTGTGTGTCTGAGTGAACACAGCAAGGCTGTATGCTAGCTCTACAGCTTGGTATGTCAGACAAGTGTGACCCATGCATGGCAGAGGTGGCAGTTCATTGTTGTCATCCACGATTATGAGAACTGCCTCTGGCAGGAGTTGCACTGGCATGTCCACAACCATGATCAGATGCACTGCTGCTATCTGAATGTGATTGATGCCTGTTTGATGAGCTTCCTTCAGCAGAATGCCGAGGACAAAACACCATGGCCTGCCACTAATGGGTGTGCACAGTTCATCCGCTGATGGAGCAGTGGAAATATTGCCACTATGGGAAAGAGATCAGGCATGGCCACATTGGCTAACAGCAGATGATGTGGCTGATCTACACCCATGAGGATTGTTCCCCTTCCAGCAGATGCTTCATCACAGACAATGCTCATTTCATGACAGACACCTCTCATTCTATCATAGACACCCCTTGTTCCAATGTATCATTCATCCAATCCAGTGAATCAGCAACATGGTGGAGGTAGTCATGCAGGCCAGCCTGTGCAGTATGTACAACCCTGAGCATTTGTCTGGAGCACATATGGGAATGTGCATGTGGCCCCATGATGGCCCTAAACATACGATGAGTGGCATGGGAAGAGACACCTGGATCAAGTGGAGGAAAGACAGCAGGCCTCCTCTGAGCACCCCTAATGACCTTCCTGCATGGTACCTCACCCACACTTTGGCTATGGCCAGAGTCAACAGGCACTGAAGCCACAATAACCACACTTCCCTGATCAATGGCCTTGCCCTCCACCTCTCCAGTATCTAAAGGCTCACTGGAATGGGTTGGCATAGGCCTACTGGCTGTGTCTGATGGAATTGCAGGGGATGGCTGTATTTCAACCTCACTGTCAGATTCAACCTATGTACCCCCCCGACTGTGCATCTGTTTGACCACCATCATCATCAGAGTCTGCTGATAGACTGACATCAGGTGGCAGAGGACTCACACTTCCACAGTTATGATCACCTGTGATAAAAAGCAACAAACAGAGGAAAAAAAATTAATACCTACACTACTATAGTCGAATATATGCTAACAAACTGACAGTGGTGCCACTATTACAGACAGTACAGCGATACACCCAAAAGGCCTGACATCAACATCACATACTAAACTATTTCTTTAAATTACTCAGCAGTATTGACATAAAAATATTTGGCTTACAATCTGCAGATGAAATTGTCCTCTGCAAGTCAGATGGTCCTGGAAGAAGTTAAGCAAAAGGTAAGGGCAATATCATCACAACTGACAGTAACACGGGGGTAATACTTTTACCCCTTTATATGTCCATTAACTATACGTTCAACAAGAACTTGGCTGACAACTCCAACCAAATCAGCTAATCAATCAGACTGTGTTGTTAACTGTAGCAATCTTCAACCCCCCCCGCCAAAAAAAAAATTGTTGTGACACAGAAGTAACGTATTGATTTCAATTGTTTTACTATACAACAATATTCAACTGTTCTAAACATACTGGAAAATATTAAGATACAACCAAACACCCTAATACTGAGTGATTTCAACTACCCTGCCATTAATTGGAAAAACTACTCGTGTACCAACACCTTTTCCCAACGGTTCTTGGAATTCATAAATTCCAATGCCCTGGATCAGCTAATCCCATTGTCCAACCAGGGGCTCCAATATCCTAGACCTGGTCATTGCCAACATGGGAGATAGATGCTCCACACCAGTGATCACCGCCTCATTGGTCAGGTCTGACCATAAGCAAATCACCCTTGTCATCCACATCCCACCCCCACCCCCCAGTAAGGAAACCTCCGTAAAAAAAACTTCTCCAAAGCCAACTTCATGCTACTGAAGTCAGAAGTGACAAACTTCATGACACCCATGCAGACGGTATCTGAAAGTAAGACACTGTAAGAGCACAGCCACTCATGCATGAATCGTGCCATCCCAAATAAAACCAAGATGCTCTCCTCCAAAAAAAGGAAGACAATCTGGTGGTCCCCTGCTATAAACAAACTATACAACAGAAGGAAGAAACTGTTGCAAAAAAGGAGAAAAATCCCAGGATGCAAAAAACTCTCTCACCAGCCTCAGTAAGAAGCTGAGATCTCTCATAAAATCCTCAAAAGCTAGTTACGAAAATAAAATTGCCAAAGATTCCAAAGACAACCACAAGGCATTCTATAGTTATGTCAAGAATCTAAATGGCAAAGCTAGATCTGCTCTGAGCTACAACAGAATGGCATTAAATATATTGATCCCAAGGATATTACCAATATCCTGGCAGATAGATTTAGTGCCAACTTCACCACTGTTTCACCCCCTAAAGGGCCCATATCAATACCAAAACATTGCCAAATTCCAGTAATCATGGCCACACAGGTAGAAACCACACTCTCCAAAGCTAAGAATACAGCATGCATGGGACCAGATGACATCCCGGGCTGTGTACTACATGAACTACAAAATGAACTGGCACCCCACCCAAGTGGCATGTTTAATCATAGCCTCACCTCAGGCTTCAAGCCCACTGAGTGGCGCACTGCTACAGTTATCCCACTCCACAAGGGGGGATCCACCTTGGATCCCGGGAACTACTGTCCCATCAGTCTGACGAGCCTGATCTGCAAGGGCATGGAATGCATTATCATGGAACTTATAAACAAAGACATTGGCAACCTTCAAACACTGGACCCCACCCAGTTTGGGTTTGTGAAGGGCCGATCTTGTCTCCTGAACCTGAGTGACTTCTTTGAATCAGTCTCCAGAGCTGTGGATGAGGGTAAGGCGGCTCACACAGCCTATCTGGACCTCGTCAAGGCTTTTGACACCATCCCTCACTCTGGAATCATAGATAAACTTACTAAGCTGGGCATAAATTCCTACTTCACTCGATGGATTGCCAACTGGCTTACTGACAGAACCCAGACTCTAAAAGTAGCCAACTCCAAATTCAGCTCCAGACAAGTGACAAGTGGAGTACCTCATGGTTCAGTCCTGGGACCACTCTTGTTTGGCATGTACTTCTCTGAAGTACAGGCCAACACTAAGGGACTTTGGCTAACAAAGTTTGCAGATGACTGCAAACTGGGAGCCATTATTGAATCCCCAAATGATGTGGATATTCTACAAAAGGGCCATACACAAACAGATGCCTGGTACCAGAGCCATGGGCTCAAGCTTAATGCCAAGAAATGTATAGTTATCCCCTTTGGAAAAAAACATGTACCCATGAATTACCACATAGGTGGCAGTACACTAAACATCGAAAGTGTGATGAGAGATTTAGGGACACAGTCGGACAGTGGTCTCACCTTCGATAACCACATCACCACAACAGTCAGGAAATCCTTCTATGTGTCACACCTCATCACTAAGGGCTTTTCATTCAGAAAAAAGAGGGTCATTGTCCCACTGTACTCATTCCTCATTAGACCCATTATAGAGTATAACGCCCCATTTGGTATGTACCTCACAAGACATCTGCAACAGCTGAAAAGGCCGCAGTAATACCTCACTAAAAGAATCACAGGCCTAAAGCAGATGCCATATGCTGACCATCTAAAAAAACTCCAGCTATACTCTGTGGCATATCATCTACTCAGAGGTGATCTCTGCTTAACATACAAGGTCATGTCAAACCCTGAGCTGTTGGACATGCTCCACTTGAAGAAATCCCAATCCCTCAGAGCCACACACTCCAGGGATCTAAATCGTGTCATTACAATGAACAAAACATGCTGGAGGGATAGGTTCCTGACCCAGAGACTCCCCATACTCTGGAATAGACTGCCCATACATGTCAAGCAGAGCACCTCCTTGGCCCACTTCAAATGGAACTTTGATGACTGGATGGGAGATAGGAAATTCACCCTGGGGATCATGTCAGTCGCCCTGCTAGACAGGGGTCCTGGGAAGTAAATATTGTGGGAAGAAATATCCAGTGAATTGTTATGGCAGGGCTTGTATAGGCCCTAGGGCCAATAGCCTAGTACTAACCTATGAACCTATGAGATACCAAAGCCTACCTGGAAGGGGTCTATATTATGTCATTAGAAATGCGTTCATCAAACACGTTTTCATCAACCACTAAACAGCGAAAACAACAAATCCTGAATGGCCACTTCCACAAATTTTTTCCCAGGGGAAAAAGTGCTTGGCCCTCATTGGGGATTTGTCCTTTTCCCCACTGTAGTACAATCTCAGAGCTGGAATATTTAGTTAGGGGGTGTGTGGGGAGCAAACCCCCCCACTTTGTAGGGTTTGAAAGTTGTTTTTGTTTGGCCAAGTGATTTTTTTTCCCCTGGGAAAAAAATTGCTGATGTGGCTATTTGGAGTTTAGTGTTTCTGCTGTATAGTGGTTGACAAATACATGTTCGATGAACATGTTTTTCAATGATATAAAATAGACTCCTTGGAAGCTCCTCCTTGGCCATGCTTGCTGTCCTTTACTCTGTTGCACTGATGTCCAGTAATGCATGTGCACTACCTGTTCTGCTGATGCACAAAGATGCACACATTACATTCGCAATAGTGTGGATTGTGCTATCTATCTATCTAGCTCTATATATATATATATATATATATATATATATATATATATATATATATATATATATATATATATGGGTCTACTTTATTTGCCCGAACTTTCATTTGCCTGACACCCATTTGACCGAAATGTCATTTGACTGACACTTCATTTGACTGACAAGTATTATTGGCAAGAAAATGGGATCTGCACCCTTCCCCACTGCAGTGCGACCCTGGAGTTAGAATATATACTGGGGGGGTGGTGGGGGGCACAGCCACCCACAATGGGGTGTGGGGGAGCGAAGCCCGCCACTTAATTTCATATTATAATGTTTAGTTTTGCTTTAATATTGCTTTGTAACACAAAAGTAAGTGGGGGGCTTCAGCCCCCACATCCCCCATTGTGGGGTGCTGTGCCCCTCACACCCTCCCTAACTATATATTTTAACTCCAGGGTCACACTGCAGTGGGGAAGGGGGCATATCCCATTTTCTTGCCAATAATACTTGTCGGTCAAATTAAATTTTGGTCATTTGGTCTCAGGCAAATGGGTGTCAGGCAAATGAAAGTTAGGGCAAATGAAGTAGACCCATATATATATATATATATATATATATATATATATATATATATATATATATATATGCCATGCACACCAGGCAACTAGCCTGTATTGGTCATAATGTTGAATGCAGGTATAGCAGTGTCCTTCCTAATACCTCCAGCAGATGTCACAATGGCAGGACAGTATGCATGGTTACACTCAGAGTGTGGATGCATCATAATAGTTGTTCAAGTATGTTTGTGCAGACACATCTATTATCACTCTAAATCACAGATGTTATGTCACAGGCATGGGATACCTCTCAACTTTAGAGATTTCTGCAGAATGCCCAGATTTTTGCCTCATATTTTTGTTCTTTTTCTCATAAAATTGTGGTTTTCTGGTATATCATTGGCAAATCATCGAGGGTTGAAGTAAAAAACTAATGACAGATATTTGAGTTTCAGACTTCATACCCTTCAGAAAATTCAAGCTGACACAAAGCTTGTTATTCTGTCCACTTTCTAAGCTTGTAAGAGCAATAGTTAAACAGTGTCCCTATTTTGGGGCCGTTGTCCCCCCATTATTTAGGGCTTTTTCCAGATTTCTTGATCTAAGAGGTTGCGAGGTAGCATGAGATTACTGGTGGTATTATTCTGATATTGTCCATGATTGTGGTTGGTTCTTTTAATGTTTTCCATGAGCCTTTCCTGTGCCCCACTTGCTGGAGACCTCTGCTGTGATTACACTCATATTCCTGCCTATCAGCTTGCACAGTTTCATAATATGCACCCTACCGAATTGTATGTCAGATCAGACAGAAATAAAGGCAAACATGGTATCCACCATATTCTTAGACATATCTAAAGCATTCAGCAGAGTTTCCCACCAGAAACCCCTCATTGAACTCGCCTCCATTAAACTCAGTCATTCGCCTCTAACTTGGTTCCATAATTATCTAATTGACTGCCAACAAGCTGTCAAATAGCAGCAAGACGTCTCTTGTCTTTTACTGGTTACCACAGACGTCCCTCAGGGCTGAATCCTAGGTCCTTTTCTTTTTGCTATATTTACCAATAAACATCACATCGCTAGCCACCCTGCCACCATTTGTCGAGTATGCAGATGACTCTACATTAGTATGTGCCGCACCCACCCTACATAAACTTGAAGCAACAACACAGCAGGCCTTCACAGCTATGGAATCTTGGCTATTTGACTCACATCTAATTCTTAATCCAAACAAAACTAAGCTCATGATCTTTTGACCTGGCAAATCTGCCAACTCCCCATCTTCATTTCATATTTATTCATCAAACACTACTACTATAGCAACACTTCCTCAAACTAAACTGTTTGGTGTAATAATCGACATCACCACGAAATTCGGCAAACACATATCACAGCCCATCAAAAACACACACACAAAACTAGGTTCTCTTTACAGAATCAAGCCTTTCCTCATTCCTACTACAAGACAGCCTATTGCCAGAAGCCAGCTACTCTCTACCTATCTGTATGCCTCCCTGATTTTTACCAACTTAAATAAAAAATGATTTAGCAAAACGTGAGGTTTGCTACAATAAAATAGCTAAATTTGCAACAAATTCCCTTCAATGAACCCATCACTGCTTGGTCTTAAAACAACTCAAGTGGTTAGAACTACTACACTACTTAACCTTTACTCAGCTCTCTACCACTTATAAAATCTTTCCCATCCAATATCCCTGCTCTCCAACAACTGACCCATCTCTATACTAACACTAGAGTCCTCTGCTCCTCAAATAAATATCTCCTACACATATCCAAGTCAAACAATACTGCTGGTGACTTTATTCCAACTGTATCTCCAAAGGAATACCATCCCTCAGCCTACCTTAACTACTCCTAACCTAAGTAATTTCAAGAAACTACTGAAGAACTACGTGAGTAACAACTGGATAGATAACGTGAGTAACAACTGGTTGTGCTCATGCTCCACCCATGTCTAACCCCCCCATCATCCTTCATCACTCTCCAATCCACCCTCCATCCACTTATGTCCAGTATATGTAAATTAATCACTATTTCTTATACCACCCCGTTTTCTTCCCCCTCACATTTACCCAGCCCAATCCTTCCTTTCCCTTTCATACCCCTTAAATCCTTATCATCCACCCCCCCCTTTAACCTACCCACCTTTCCTTTTAATCTCTGCTACACACATTCTCATTCCCACTAGCTAAACTGTCCAGATTTTTGTCTCACAATTTTGATCTTTTCTCATAAACGTTTGGCTTTTGGGCAATTCATTGACATGTTATTGCTTATTTGAAGTAGAAAATAATGACAAACATTTGAGTTTCAAACTTCATCCTCTTCTGAAAATTTATACTAATTTAAAATCTATTATTCTATCAACTTTCTAACTTTGTAAGAGAAATATTAAAATCTCTCCCCATTTTTTGGCCTTTGTCTCCCCATTATTTATGGCTTTGTCCAGATTTTTTTGCTCTAAGTGGTTGAAAGGTATGTTTGAGTTTCATTCTACCACATTTGTATGAAAAATTTATGTCAAATATGTCTCTATCTCAGGGTGATTGTCCCTGCATTATGTTGGCCTTTGTGCAGATGTGATGAACTATGAAATTGAGAGCTATCTGTGAAACCCTGGTGATCATTGTGGCATTCTGCACAAAACTGCTGACTGTAAGTGCTTCGCCTACAACAGGATTGCTATCCATGTTCGCCTTACATTATTTCCTGGCCAGCAACACTGTTGCCTGCCTTGAAACCTCACTTAGATGTGGTGCATGGCATGAATATGCAGTGCATGCTGCCGCTCACCGAGCACCACCTCACACATTTGTAAACTCCATGTAGGCTTGCCGCAGAGTCTACATGGAATTTATTGAATCCCAGGGATGTCTAAATCTATTTATAGCAGGTTATATAATAATCAACAAAATATGTAGTAGTCCATTTGTGTTGAGTATCATATATTTCAGGATGGACTTTTTGTTGACTTTCCCTCAGATTTCTAATATTTAAATAATATTAATATTTTATTATTCTTAGCTTTCTTTCCAAGTTCATCAATTTCTCTCTTTCTCTCTTTTTCTCCTTTCAGTGAATCCTAAGAAACTCATCATTTTCAAATGCTGTTACTTGATAACAAACCTGTGTTTCTTTGTTCTGCTGAATTAATTTAGTAAGCTTGTAGTCTTGGCTATAATGATTCATACTTCTACCCCTACTGTTATGCATCTGTCTGACTGGAATGTAATCCTTTACAGGTGAATTATCTGTTAAAAGTACTGAAAATCTTCAGAATCTTTATTAAAATGACAGCTTCTCTAATCAATGCTATAGTTTATTACTGATTCTGTAACAGGTCACTTTCAAGAAGTTCCAAAAAAATATGTATTTTTGTTGACAAACGTGGTCTATTATTATTATTGTGTTACTTACCTCAAATTGTACATGCTGTAAACACAGATGCGCATACATCTCAGCGCCATTCCCATTACCTCTAGTACATGTAGACTCTGTATGTATACACTCAAGGACACCAAGTCATGCAAAGGTGGAAATACTAAAAAACCTTTCTTGGTGGGCACAGTCTCTACTTCAGGCACCAGTACCACCCCTTACTTTACTTACTTTAAGAGGACATTACTAATCGATGTAAATAAGGAGCTCTCAGTCTCCACTACGCAATGATATCATAGAAGACTGAACATATTTTAAAGCCTTTACACATCACTGCAGTAGCTAGTTAGCAAAGAAACAACTTGAGGAGATGCAGTACAAGTAACTCAAGATCAAGCTAAAAGAACTGGAGTATGACACAGTAAATCAACCAGAACCGATACCCCAAGTAAAACAAAACTAATTAAACAAAACAGCATTGTGGTCTGCAATTACAATGGATTTAGTTATTTTCAAATTTGAGCAATTATCGTAAATGTGTGAGTTTTATTTGTTTATTTTGACATTTGTTGACCAGGTTAGTCTGACTGGGCAATAGCCCTTTTTCAGGGGAGGCCAGAGGAGAAAAGCTCTACAGTGTATAGGTTAACAAATACACACAAAATACTTGGTCATAATAAAACAGAGCATAAAAGTGGTTACGTACAGTTACCTACAAGAGTTGTGAAGAATTATTTTATTTAACTTGTTAACCAGGTAAGCCTCTAGGCACAAGCATCTTAAGTGACAATGTGTGACAACTGTCAGAATTCTATTAATGAAACCAAAAGGAGCAACTAGGCTGATGCAGAGTCACAAGTAGAAATGAAAGGCAAAATCCTCAGGTTAAAATCCAAATGAAAGGCAAAATCCTCAGGTTAAAATCCAACTTTAATTCCACTGCAGGTCAGATAAGCGCTTTCACTCATTCATTTGAGCTTCATCAGATCATGTAACAAAGACCTTCAAGTACATAGGCTACATTTATACAGTTAAAACATCTCCTATTGGCTGCTTCTTGTTACATATTCATGAGTTAATCTAAGCTTAAAGATATATGCACATATAAGCATGCTGAGATGTATAAAATGAATATAAAAAAACTTATAAAAAACATATAAAAAACATATATATAAAAAACTCTCCATGAACACTCAAGATGCTGTAATAAATATGTATATATAGATATATATATCAAAAGAAATCTATTACAAGAGGTAAAAACATATATGTTCCATCATTTATTATAAAATCTACAAACATTCCTCCGTTTGTTTAACATAGGTTTAATGGAGGCTCTCTCATTGAGACCTAGACCCCTATCTGCTCTCAATCTATATATATATATATTATAGAGACAGATAATGGTAATGACTTGTGACAAACATAGGAACGCCTTTCTTATGAAGAGCACAGAGAAATACCTAATAGATCATTATGTGCTATGAGCTCTGGTATTAAAATATTCCTGATCATGGTGGTGCACTGAATCACAACACAGCAGAGCAGGAAACCATTGGATAGTGAAGCATGATTCGTATACCTCAATAATTAGCTGTTCCCTGCTGTACTGTGCTCCTCTGTCATGTCTAAATGAGACTGATAGATTTAAAATTCATTAGGCATGAAAGGAGAGCCTGGGCCATTTCTATATTGTGACAATAAGAGGAACATGTTGCTGTCAGAGATCCATAACTATACTGTGATAATAAAGGGAATGTGTTGCTGTCAGAAATCCATAACTATACTGTGATAATAAAGGGAACGTGTTGCTGTCAGAGATCCATAACTATACTGTGATAATAAAGGGAACGTGTTGCTGTCAGTGATCCATAACTATATTGTGATAATAAAGGGAATGTGTTGCTGTGAGAGATCTGTAACTATATTATGATTTATCTCTCTTTAATTTCTCAAAGTCTTTTGGGTTTCTAATACCATGATGGGAATGGACCCCATTCCTAGATCAAAGTACGATTTAAGTTCATGAAATTAGTATTGTTTCAATCTTTGATGTCAGCAAGTAGTGCTCTTTGCAGAACCCGCAATGTGCCCAGTAATGACTCCTCCTGCAGTTCATATGGAGTTACATGTATTGGTTACATATCTAAATATGATTGTAAATTATTTTTTCTAAGAACCATTGCTCCTACTACTATTGGAATTGTCTGGGTATCTTTCTTCCACATTGCTTCCATTTCTGCCTGCAGATCCTGATATTTTATGAATTTGTGTCTCTTTGTATGCAAGACATTGTAGTCACTGGGTTTGGAAATGTCAGTCATTGTCGCTACTCTTGTCTACTTTTCATAGACCACTATATCTGGTTTTCTAGCATCTATCTTTTGAACTGTTGGTAATGGATGATCCCATGTGATGCAAACTTCTTCATTTTCTGTGATGCTTTGTGGATCATGTTTCCAGTGTTTTTCAGCCACTTCAATACAATAATGTTTGCACAATCACCAGTGCAACAGTCTCGCCACATTATTATGCATTTCTGTATACAGTCCTCCTGCCATTAGTATGTCACAACCTGCAACGAGGTGTGCAACTGTTTCCAATTCAGTTTTACAAAACCTACATTTGTCTGTTTCTCCCACATATTCAATGGACTTTGTAAAGCAACATGTACGCAGCCTACTATTTTGGACTGCTGATATTAACCTATCATCTCTTGTTTAGAATTTGCCTCTCCTTTAACCATGCCTGTGTTCATTCCTGATAAACATGAGGTTCTTCCAGAAGTTTTCTATACTTGCAACTATATTTATGCTTTTTCCACATTTCTTGCCTTCTCATCTGATCCTTTACCTTATATTCTTTCTTTTGTTTTTT